>NW_011494909.1:633854-636837 GCF_000754665.1 Bison bison bison
ATATTAATGCATATATTAAATGCATTCTATGCGATGGCACACAAACGCAGCCTAGAGGAGCTACCCCACATCCAAGGTAAGGAGCGGCGGCTGTGCTTTGCTGGAGCGGCTGTGAAGAGATACCTCACCTCCAAGGTAAGAGAAACCCAAGTAAGACGGTAAGTGGCTGAGAGAGGGCATCAGAGGCTAGACAGACTGAAACCACAATCACAGACAACTAGCCAATCTGATCACATGGACCACAGCATTGTCTAACTCAGTGAAACTAAGCCATGCCGTGTGGGGCCACCCAAGACAGACAGGTCATGATGGAGAGGTCTGACAGAATGTGGTCCACTGGAGAAGGGAATGGCAAACCACTTCGGTATTCTTGCCTCAAGAATCCCATGAACAGTATGAAAAGGCAAAAAGATAGGACATTGAGAGATGAGCTCCCCAGGTCAGTAGGTGCCCAATATGCTACTGGAGATCAGTGGAGAAATAACTCCAAAAAGAATGAAGGGATGGAGCCAAAGCAAAAACACCACCCAACTGTGGATGGGACTGGTGATAGAAGCAAGATTTGATGCTGTAAAGAGCAATATTGCATAGGAACCTGGAATGTCAGGTCCATGAATCAAGGCAAATTGGAAGTGGTCAAACAGGAGATGGCAAGAGTGAACATCGACATTCTAGGAATCAGTGAACTAAAATGGACTGGAATGGGTGAATTTAACTCAGATGACCATTAGATTGCCAGGAGAAATATCAATAACCTCAGATATGCAGATGACACCACCCTTATGGCAGAAAGTGAAGAGGAACTCAAAAGCCTCTTGAGGAAAGTGAAAGTGGAGAGTGAACAAGTTGGCTTAAAGCTCAACATTCAGAAAACGAAGATCATGGCATCCAGTCCCATCACTTCATGGGAAATAGATGGGGAAACAGTGGAAACAGTGTCAGACTTTATTTTTCTGGGCTCCAAAATCACTACAGATGGTGACTTCAGCCATGAAATTAAAAGACGCTTACTCCTTGGAAGGAAAGTTATGACCAACCTAGATAGCATATTCAAAAGCAGAAACATTACTTTGCCAACAAACGTTCGTCTAGTCAAGGCTATGGTTTTTCCTGTGGTCATGTATGGATGTGAGAGTTGGACTGTGAAGAAGGCTGAGCGCTGAAGAATTGATGCTTTTGAACTGTGGTGTTGGAGAAGACTCTTGAGAGTCCCTTGGACTGCAAGGAGAGCCAACCAGTCCATTCTGAAGGAGATCAGCCCTGGGATTTCTTTGGAAGGAATGATGCTAAAGCTGAAACTCCAGTACTTTGGCCACCTCATGCAAAGAGTTGATTCATTGGAAAAGACCCTGATGCTGGGAGGGATTGGGGGCAGGAGGAGAAGGGGACGACAGAGGATGAGATGGCTGGATGGCATCACTGACTCAATGGACGTGAGTCTGAGTGAACTCCGGGAGTTGGTGATGGACAGGGAGGCCTGGCGTGCTGCGATTCATGGCGTCACAAAGAGTCGGACATGACTGATCTGATATCAGATATCTGATCTGATCTGATATCTACTACTGTAGGCAGGAATCCCTTAGAAGAAATGGAGTAGCCATCATGGTCAACAAAAGATTCTGAAATGCAGTATTTGGATGCAGTCTCAAAAACGACAGAATGATCTCTGTTCGTTTCCAAGGCAAACCATTCAATATCATGGTAATCCAAGTCTGTGCCCTGACCAGTAATGCGGAAGAAGCTGAAGTTGAACGGTTCTATGAAGACCTACAAGACCTTCTAGAATGAACACCCAAAAAAGATGTCCTTCTCGTTATAGGGGACTAGAATGCAAAAGTAGGAAGTCAAGAAACACCTGGAGTAACAGGCAAATTTGGCCTGGGAATACGGAATGGAGCAGGGCAAAGGCTAACAGAGTTCTGCCAAGAGAATGCACTGGTCATAGCAAACACCCTCTTCCAACAACACAGGAGAATACTCTACACATGGACATCACCAGATGGCTAACACCAAAATCAGATTGATTATATCCTTTGTGGCCAAAAATGGAGAAGCTCTATACAGTCAGCAAAAATAAGACCGGGAGCGGAGTGTGGCTCAGATCATGAACTCCTTACTGCCAAATTCAGACTTAAATTGAAGAAAATGGGGAAAACCACTAGACCAGGCAGGTATGACTTAAATCAAATCCCTTATGACTATACAGTGGAAGTGAGAAATATATTTAAGGGAGTAGATCTGATAGAGGGCCTGATGAACTCTGGACAGAGGCTCGTGACATTGTACACGAGACAGGGAGCAAGACCATCCCCAAGAAAAAGAAATGCAAAAAAGCAAAATGGCCGTCTGAGGAGACCTTACAAATAGCTGTGAAAAGAAGAGAAGCGAAAATCAAAGGAGAAAAGGAAAGATATACCCATTTGAATGCAGAGTTCCAAATAATAGCAAGGAGAGATAAGAAAGCCTTCCTCACCAATCAGTGCAAGGAAATAGAGGAAAACAATAGAATAGGAAAGACTAGCCATCTCTTCAAAAAATTAGAGATACCAAGGGAATATTTCACACAAAGATGGGCTCAATAAAGGACAGAAATGGTATGGACCTAACAGAAGCAGAAGATATTAAGAAGAGGTGGCAAGAATACACAGAATTGTACAAAAAAGAGCTTCACGACCCAGATAATCACAATGGTGTGATCATTCCCACTCACCTAGAACCAGACATCCTGGAATGTGAAGTCAGGTGGGCCTTAGGAAGCATCACTACGAACAAAGCTAGTGGAGGTGATGGAATTCCAGTTGAGCTATTTCAAATCCTGAAAGATGATGCTGTGAAAGTGTTGCACTCAATATGCCAGCAAATTTGGAAAACTCAGCAGTGGCCACAGGACTGGAAAAGGTCAGTTTTCATTCCAATCCCAAAGAAAGGCAATGCCAAAGAATGCTCAAACTACCGCACAATTCCACTCATCTCATACGCTAGT
>NW_011494909.1:637006-639946 GCF_000754665.1 Bison bison bison
AGGTAGATAATAAACTGTGGAAAATTCTGAAAGAGATGGGAATACCAGACCACCTGACCTGCCTCTTGAGAAACCTGTATACAGGTCAGGAAGCAACAGTTAGAACTGGACATGGAACAACAGACTGGTTCCAAATAGGAAAAGGAGTACGTCAAGGCTGTATATTGTCACCCTGCTTATTGAACTTATATGCAGAGTACATCATGAAAAACACTGGGCTGGAGGAAGCACAAGCTGGAATCAAGATTGCTGGGAGAAATATCAATAACCTCAGATATGCAGATGACACCACCCTTATGGCAGAAAGTGAAGAAGAACTAAAGAGCCTCTTGATGAAAGTGAAAGTGGAGAGTGAAAAAGTTGGCTTAAAGCTCAACATTCTTAAGACGAAGATCATGGCACCTGGTCCCCTCACCTCATGGCAAATAGATGGGGAAACAGTAGAAACAGTGGCTGACTTTATTTTCCTGGGCTCCAAAATCACTGCAGATGGTGATTGCAGCCATGAAATTAAAAAACGCTTGCTCCTTGGAAGGAAAGTTATGACCAACCCAGATAGCATATTAAAAAGCAGACATTACTTTGCCAACAAAGGTCCGTCTACACAAGGCTATGGTTTTTCCAGTAGTCATGTATGGATGTGAGAGTTGGACTATAAAGAAAGCTGAGCACTGAAGAATTGATGCTTTTGAACTGTGGTGTTGGAGAAGACTCTTGAGAGTCCCTTGGACTGCAAGGAGATCCAACCAGTCCATCCTAAAGGAGATCAGTCCTGGGTTGGAGGGACTGATGTTGAAGCTGAAACTCTAATACTTTGGCCACCTGATGCAAAGAGCTGACTCATTTGAAAAGACTCTGATGCTGGGAAAGATTGAGGGCAGGAGGAGAAGCGGACAACAGAGGATGAGATGGTTGGATGGCATCACGGACACGATGGACATGGGTTTGAGTGAACTCCAGGAGTTGGTCATGGACAGGGAGGCCTATGTGTACTGCGGTTAATGGGGTCGCAAAGAGTCAGACACGACTGAGCGACTGAACTGAACTGAATGCATATATATGGAATCTAGAAAGATAGTACTGACAATCCTACATGCATGGCAGCAAAGGAGACACAGACATAAAGAACAGACTTTTGGACACAGTGGGAGAAGGAGAAGGTAGGATGATCTGAGAGAATAGCCCTGAAATGTATACATGACCAAATAGCCAGTGGAAGTTTGATGTATGACACAAGGAACTCAAAGCCCGTGCCCTGTGACAACCTGGAGGGATGGAGTAGGGAAGGAGGTGGGAGAGGGGCTCAAGAGCGAAGCATCACAGGTATGCCTAAGGCCAATTCACGCTGATGTGTGACAGAGGCCATCACAATACTGTAAAGTAATTATCCTCCAATTAAAATAAGTAAATATTTTTTCTTAATTATTTGGTGAAAAAAATTGGGTAAAATCAGCAGATCATCCTAATGGCAGGGTGGCCTGTCATCTAGGTGTGATATTGGGCTACAGTGCTGTAAGATGTTACCACTGGGAGAAACGGGATAAAGGGCACATGTTGTGGTTGTTCAGTCGCTAAGTCATGTCCAACTCTTCGCAATCTCATGGACTGCAGTATACCAGGCTTCCCTGTCCTTCACTAACTCCCAGAGTTTCCTCAAACTCATGTTCATTGAATCGATGATGCCAGCCAACCATCTCATCCTCTGTCACTCCCTTCTTCTGCCCTCAATCCTGGCCCACCAGGCTCCTCTGTCTGTGGGATTCTCCAGGAAAGAATACTGGAGTGGGTAGCCATTCCCTTCTTCTGGGGACCATCCTGAACCACGGATCGAAACCAGGTCTCCTGTATTGCAGGCAGATTGTTTACCATCTGAGCCAACAGGGACGCCCCAAGGGTACATAAGCTCTCTCTATATTATCCCTGTAATATGTGTATATTACTCCCGTGTTCATGTAAATCAACTATTGCCTCAATTAAAAATGTCCATTAAAGAAAACCCAACTAATACATGTTTCATGTGAATAGAGACCAACCAAGAGGTCATCCTACTCATGATCATCACACAGCCTGAGCCTGAGTACTGTCCAGGCTGCTGTCATTCAGCAAATACACACGTCGTCCCTCAGCATGCCAGTTACTACACCAGGCATTACGATGTCTGTCTCAGTTGATGGTCTCAGAAAATGAACAGTGATGAGAGAGAAATCAGTGAGGAAGCCCTTGTGTAACTGACAATCTGATTTTTTAAACAGAGGTGAAAATATTTAGACACCCTTGAAATAACCGCACTATTCACACCAGAACATTGCCCCAGTAACAATTCATCTGCTCCCAGAATTCTAGCTGCCCAGAAAACATGAGAGTGGATTCCCCACCACCAACTCTGACTACTTAACTGTGGCAGCATCCTTCATTTTTTTCTGCTCTTCACATATTCAGGAGCAAGTTTCTCAAGGAGCAGGGCTGATAGAGAAAACCTGTACTTTGCTTCAGAATGAGTTCTCAAAACCCCGTGTACCTTTTAGCCAGAAGGTTCGGGAGATCTTCAACAACAAGTGTGCTCCAGGCCATGACAACCTTCATTTAACATGCTGCTTTGTTTGGCAGCTTCTATTTGTCCAGATTAGATGTTGCTCACAGCCAGCTTAAACAGCCCTTCAGAGCTACCGTGATGACCCTCCCGTAACCCAGAAGGACCAAAGAATTGATGCTTTTGAACTGTGGTGTTGGAGAAGACTCTTGAGAGTCCCTTGGACTGCAAGGAGATCCAACCAGAGTCCATTCTGAAGGAGATCAGTCCTGGGATTTCTTTGGAAGGAATGATGCTAAAGCTGAAACTCCAGTACTTTGGCCACCTCATGCAAAGAGTTGATTCATTGGAAAAGACCCTGATGCTGGGAAAGATTGGGGGCAGGAGGAGAAGGGGACGACAGAGGATGA
>NW_011494909.1:640046-650839 GCF_000754665.1 Bison bison bison
GGATGGCATCACTGACTCAATGGACGTGAGTCTGGGTGAACTCCGGGAGTTGGTGATGGACAGGGAGGCCTGGCATGCTGCGACTCATGGGGTCGCAAAGAGTCAGACACGACTGAGCGACTGAACTGCACTGAACTGAACAGTCCCAAAAACAGACTCTTATCAATGGACAGAGGTTTAGGGAACCAACACTCTTGCTGGGCATATTTACTGCTGCTGGTGCATATCAAAGTATTTTTAATCCATGATCTAATTTGCTTTCTACAATTTGTATCAGTACTTTTAAATGAAACTGAAACTAACTCGCTCAAATATTTATTTATCAGTTCTTGGTTACTCAGGACTTGATGATTCAAGATTATTTAACCTTTCTCCAGCCTCCTCCTAGCATTTAGGACATTTTACCCCATTTCTACCAGGGAGCGGGCAATAGTTTGAGAGAGTATGCCTTGAGTCGGGGAGGTGAAATTACTCCTCAGCCCCCTAATTCACCGGTGACCTGGCACTTAGCTTCCCAGAACCCTGGTCCCCTCATCTATGATGTGGGCTAACACCCACACTGCAGGGTTGAAGGGATGATTCAATGGGACAATGTGAATAGTGTACTAGTGGCTGCTCAAAATGTTACCCCTTGGGGCAAAAGCTGTTTTTGAAATAAGATGCATTCAATAGAAACAGGAAAGTAACAACCAAAGTGATATTTTAGGATTATCAGAGAATTTTAACTATCTGCACCAATCTCTGGATAATTGAGAATGGTCTGTAATAAACGGCTGCCTCAGAAATGCCCAGGTGAGAAGCAGGATTTGTTTCTTCTTTTCGTTTATCTGAACTGGTAAAGAAATGCCACCCTGCTATCTTATCCTTCAATTAGAAATCCCCCACTGAAGCTCTGCATATAACTAACATACACAGAATTCTAGGGACTTTATGGTTGTGTCCTCACCGGATTTCTACTTTATGGCCATACACACAAATGCAGGGTTTAGAAATGATTATCCCCTGCTGGATGCTCAGAATGACTGGCAAGCAAGTGTGTACTTGGACTTCTACTGAGGAGAACTGCCTTACGAACGATTTCTAAGTGGCCAAATTTCAAAGAACTTGAAATGTGGCAAAACACACCTGAAGTGTCTATACTGATCACTCCTTGCTGCCTTGTCTGACATTAGCCATTCACAGTGAACTTCTCAAATTATAGTGTGGGTGCCAGGGGGTGGGAGAAGCCACGAGATTACGATGGCACATCTTCCTGATGCATCGGTGTCCTCAGGACAGTCCGTGAACCACCCAGAGATGCCTGAGAGCACGTGTTTGCTTCTCTCCACTCTGGAGAGTACTGGGGGGAGGCTGAAAAGCACTTCTGCTGGTGAAGGAAAAGAACACTTTATTGAACATCCATCTGCCAAGGCCTGTGCTGCGGGCTGACACACCAGCATCCTGGTTAATTTCTTACTTAGAAATTCAACGATCCTGAGAAGAAGGACAAACAGCCAGGGACTTTTTATTACTGTTTTGAGATACATTTTAACCCAGAACCCAGCTCAGCATTTTATATCACATCCTCTGAGTCTCAGATGAGAAAAAAGCACCAGCAACTTGGTAGTGAAAACACACCAGTGGCAACCACAGATGTGAGAAAATTGGTTGATAAAGATACAGAAGTGCTGGTGGGGAATGAATTCTCCTTGTTTACTTAAAAAGGTCAACTTCTGAATATAAACAAATGATCAAATTTACTAAAAAACACTCATAAGCACCAATACGTGACACATTTATATATGTGTGCGTGTGTGCATGCATGCATACGTGTGTGTGTGTATGCATGCATGCATACATGCATGCTCAGTCACTCAATTGTGTCCAACTTTTTGCAACCCCATTGATTGCAGCCTGTCAGGCTCTTCTGTCCATGGGATTGTCCCAGCAAGAAAATTGGAGTGGGTTGCCATTTCTTTCTTCAAGGGATCTTCCTGACCCAGGGATCAAACTCACAACTTCTACATCTCCTGCACTGGCAAGTAGATTCTATACCACTGTGCTCCACCTGGGAAGCCTATATACCAACTCTTAAGAGTTTATTTTCATTCCCTAACTCTATGAGTCAGGAAATAAGTTTGGTCCCAAGACAAACTGCAGCCACAGTTTGCTCAACAGAATTTTGCCAAGAGATGCACCTTCTCTAGAATCATGCTCCTTTTTTCTTCCCAGCCCTTCAGAATGGTCCTATCCATGCTGCTGTTAAGTGCTTCCCTCTGCATTATCTCAGCAACATGAGAAGACCCCCTTATCTTAACCGGTTATAAATACATAAAAGCTCCCTGGATCAAATCAGCCCAGTGAGCCTGTTTCATCTGTCCTTTGATGTCTCTCCTTTCTCGTTACACATGACAAAGAAATCTTAGTGAGAGCCAATAAAATACACGAATGTCAACTCTATTCTGTTGTCCTTGATACTATTACACTTTATACCCATCCTTCCAGGTTGCCTTGAGATGTTCACAAATATGGCCAAATGCCTATCAGTAGTTTTAAAAACTCTTAACAGGCCAGAAATACAAACTGTACCTTCAGGAAAACATGTCCACAAAAGAATCATTTATTTTTCATGAAATTAACAGAGGTGGGGCTTGGCCAAAACACTAAGACCACTGTGAACACACATTCATCTTCTTTCACTGACTCACAAAAAAGCTAAGGATCTTGATTTGTGCACAAGATATAAGAAATGTTGGACAGGAATATTCAGGGGAAATGGATACCAGAACACAGCATCTACTGTGTACACAGGAGATGGAGGGGGTCCCAGGAGAAGCAGGCTTCAGTTTCTGTGACAAGCAACAAACTTCTGCCTCCAAAGATATGTTGGTAAAACAATATAGTCTCCTCTCAGCACCACTAATCTGCTATTAGGAGTATATATCAACTACAACTGTAGAGGAAGAAGGCCTAAAACTAGTTGTGAAAGATTCCTAAGCTGGTGCACTGCTTTGGTGGTATGCTTACTTTATTTTTTTAATTAATTCATTTATTTTACTTTACAATATTGTATTGGTTTTGCCATACCTAGACTTGAATCCGCCATGAGTGTACATGTGTTCCCCATCCTGAACCCCCCTCTCACCTTCCTCCCCATCCCATCCCTCTGGGTCATCCCATTGCACCAGCCCCGAGCACCCTGTATCGTGCCTCAAACCTGGACTGGCGATTTGTTTCACATATGATATTTTACATGTTTCAATGCCATTCTCCCATATCATCCCACCCTCGCCTCTCTCCCACAGAGTCCAAAAGACTGTTCTGTACATCTGTGTCTCTTTTGCTGTCTCGCATAAAGGGTTATCATTACCTTCTTTCTAAATTCCATATATATGTGTTAGTATACTGTATTGGTGTTTTTCTTTCTGGCTTACTTCACTCTGTATAATAAGCTCCAGTTTCACCCCCCTCATTAGAACTGATTTAAATGTACTCTTTTTAATGGCTGAGTAACATTCCATTGTGTATATGTACCCCAGCTTTCTTATCCATTCATCTGCTGATGGACATCTAGGTTGCTTCCATGTCCTGGCTATTATAAACAGTACTGCAGTATTAGGGTGTCTCTTTCAATTCTGGTTTCCTCGGTGTGTATGCCCAGCAGCGGGATTGCTGGGTCATATGGCAGTTTTATTTCCAGTTTTTTAAGGAATCTCCACACTGTTCTCCATAGTGGCTGTACTGGTTTGCATTCTCACCAACAGTGTAAGAGGGTTCTCTTTTCTCCACACCCTTTCCAGCATTTATTGCTTGTAGACTTTTGGATAGTAGCCATTCTGACTGGCGTGAATGGTACCTCATTGTGGTTTTGACTTGGATTTCTCTGATAATGAGTGACTTTGAGCATCTTTTCATGTGTTTGTTAGCCATCTGTATGTCTTCTTTGGAGAAATGTCTGTTTAGTTATTTGGTCCACTTTTTCATTGGGCCTTTTATTTTTCTGGAATTGAGCCACAGGAGTTGCTTGTACATTTTTGACATTAATTCTTTGTTGCTTCATTTGCTATTATTTTCTCCCATTCTGAAGGCTGTCTTTTCACCTTGCTTATAGTTTTCTTTGTTGTACAGAAGCTTTTAATTTTAATTAAGTCCCATTTATTTTTGCTTTTATTTCCAATATTCTGGGACATGGGTCATAGAGGATCCTGCTGTGGTTTATGTCAGAGAGTGTTTTGTCTATGTTTTCCTCTAGGAGTTTAATAGTTTCTGGTCTTACATTTAGATCTTTAATCCATTTTGAGTTTATTTTTGTGTATGGTGTTAGAAAGTGTTCTAGATTCATTCTTTTACAAGTGGTTGACCAGTTTTCCCAGCACCACTTGTTAAAGAGATTGTCTTTTCTCCATTGTATATTCTTGCCTCCTTTGTCAAAGATAAGGTGTCCATAGGTGTGTGGATTTATCTCTGGGCTTTCTATTTTGTTCCATTGACCTATATTTCTGTCTTTGTGCCAGTACCATACTGTCTTGATGACTGTGGCTTTGTAGTAGAGACTGAAGTCAGGTAGGTTGATTCCTCCAGTTCCATTCTTCTTTCTCAAGATTGCTTTGGTTATTCGAGGTTTTTTATATTTCCAAATTGTGACATTATTTGTTCTATTTCTCTGAAAAATACCATTGGTAGCTTGATAGGGATTGCATTGAATCTATAAATTGCTCTGGTAGCACACTCATTTTCACTATATTGATTCTTCCGATCCATGAACATGGTATATTTCTCCATCTATTTGTGTCCTCTTTGATTTCTTTCACCAGTGTTTTATAGTTTTCTATATATAGGTCTTTTGTTTCTTAAGGCAGATATATTCCTAAGTATTTTATTCTTTTTGTTGCAATGGTGAATGGAATTGTTAAAAACATCTCTCGTTATCCCAAAGAGCAAAAGGCATTAGAGAAACAGCCCACCTTGGTTGAAATTCCCCATCGCCCAAATGTCTCACCTTTGCATCTGTGTCTCTCTTATTTCCTCTTTGAATTCAGTAGAGTTATAGACATAGAAAACAAACCTATTGTTGCCAAGGGGAAAGTTGATGGGGGAGGAATAAACTGGGAGATTGGGGTTGATATATATACACTATGGTGGGCTACAGGTCATGGGCTCACAAAGAGTTGGACACAACAGAGCAACTAACACTTTCACTTTCACATACATAAAACTGGTATATTAAGGACCTACTGTATAGCACAAGGAACTCTACTCAATACTCTGTAATGACCTATATAGGAAAAGAATCTAAAAAAGAGTGAATATATGTATATGTGGGGCTTCCCAGGTGGGGTTAGTGGTAAAGAAGCTGCCTGCTAATGCAGGAGATGTAAAAGACCTGGGTTTGATCCCTTGGTTGCAAAGATTCCCTGGAGGAGGGCACAGCAACCCACTCCAGTATTCTTGCCTGGAGAATCCCATAGACAGAGAAGCCAGGCAGGCTACAGTCTATAGGGTCACAAAGAGTCAGACATGAATGAAGTGACTGAGCACTCACGCACACATATGTATAACTGATCTACTTTGCTGTATACCTGAAACTAACACAACACTGTAAATCAGCTATACCCCCAATAAAAATTTAAAAATAAAAATAATTTTGTAAAAATGAATTCAGGAATAAAACACAACTCAGCGAGCACCGAGTGTGTATCCTCATGGTTCCTACATTCCTTGCTTTGTCCCTAAGCACAGCTGCTTGATGCACATCAATCACAGTTTACAAGGCTGTGGCCTCACTGTCAATGACGGAGAGTGTAGACAGTCCGGCCATCACGGGACCAGCTTTAGCGACCTCCCCAGCCAGGTCCAGTGATGCCGGCGAACGTTCTGTAAGGCAGGTGGCAGAGTGGAAGGCCTCGTGCAGTCACAGCCTCTCCTCTTCTTTATCTACCAGGAAGCAAAGATCACGTCCTCCTGAATTCACCCTGAGATGGATTCCAAGAGAACAGATCTGACAAAGTTCTGAAACATCCAACCTCAAAGATGGCCCAAATCTCTTCATCAATAAAGCAGAGGGAGATACAACAGCAAGCTTCCATCCTCACCTTGCTGTGCATTTCCCAGGATGGCTGTGGATCCTGGAACCTCTGGGCATTTCATTAACTATTCCACAGAACGGACTTTATCATGATTAATAAAGATCTTATTATTCTGCATTTTTCAAACCTTAAAACAAATTCTGATGGCAGGTGCTTCTGTACTTCACTCACAAGCCTAGGATTGTTTGTGAACATGCTGGCTCCAGATACATCTATATTTTGGACTTTGGTTGCCAGGAAAATTTCAGACTCCCAAGTCTGGCAGCCAGTCTGTGTCGTTACTCCTTTGTATCTGAGCAAGACTCAAGTCATAGAACTGGAGATGCAAGAAACACTCTGACCATCAGATGTTTCCTATGCCTTTGATCTCTGTTCCTCATGTTTCACCAAAGTTGACTTGAACCCAAAGAAACAGAGAAAAATCTCTTTCAAAAAGTCATTTCATCATAGAAACTTTAAAAAATAACCATATTAATCTTTCATCTGATTCAGAAACTATGAAAGAGAAATCTGCCAATAAAGAGACCAGAATAAGAAAAAAAAACAAAAACAAATAGAATAAACACAGGAAGTAAATGTTCCACACGTCTGTATTATCCAGTGTGGAACTATCTCCATGGCAATTTCAGACAATGAATATAGAATGTGAAGGGTACATGGTGTGTTGTGTGTGCTTAGACTTTCTATAGTTAGTATGTTACAGTAAAGGGACAATTTATATTTAACCATTTTATGGATGGAAAAAACAAATAACAGACTTGTCATAGAAATATCTTGCCTAATAACCTATGGTTATACTCACAAATCATATAGATAATTATCCCCACTACAGCCCCACTGTTGTGAAAACAAACCATGATGGTCAAATCCACTTTTTATTTATTCCAATAAATTCAGGTCTCCTGCCAACACAGCAGTAAACTGGGGTACAGTGACTGCTCTGATGTCTTTATGTCTGTTTGAAACTTCAGTGATATTGATCTTACAGTAAAATGAAATCTTGACTGCTACAGCAAAAGATCAGAATTGAGAACTGACCCTACTTTATTATCCCATGTGCAAGAATACTGTTCATGAAGGCACCATGAAGACAGATGAAGATCAGCAATGACCCTCCCTTCTGACCTCAGCATGGGCTCCTTTTACTTCCTCCCCTGGACCCCAGCAGCAGGAGGCTTCTCTCCCTCACTCATCACCTGCTTGTCTGTCTCTTCTTTTGAAAATGCAGGCTTTGTAGAAGTTTGGACCTTAAGGTGCCTGCTGACACCTAAAATAGTGCCTGACATGGCAGATTGGCTGATTGGCTCAATAAGCACTGAATGCACTGACTTAGCTTCTGAGAAATGAAACAGAGCGGGTAGCCTCACCTTCTCACAACGCATTCAACCAGCTTCACCTTCTGTCACCTACTCATGGTCCGGTTCCATGTCAAAGGGCATGCTGGGACAGATGCACTTTCGCTGGTTTGTTTTTCTGCATCCTTCAAAATGTCAATGTAATATTAAAAAAAATACATACAGGAGCCTGATCACTCTGCTCTGCTCTGCCTGCTCCAGGAACACATATGTATGTTTCCTGTTTATCCACCCAGTGTTTCTTTATGCAGATATTAGCAAATTCACCTACAAATCTTCATATCCCAGTCTTTCTTACATAAAAGTACCATACTCTCTACACTGTCCTCCACCTTACTTTCTGCACTTGGCAATGGACCTGGATGTCATTCCACATCAGAACACGGACCTTCCTCACTCTCTTTTAACAACTGCACTGTACACATACACCACGCTTCAACCACTTCCTTATGACTGATGACACTGGGTGGCTTCTGATGTTTTGGCATTATACACAGTTTCAGTGATAACCTTATACAGATGTCATTTCATTACCTGGGCAGGTGTTATGTATAGGGAAGATTCCCAGGACAGGACTGCACATCTGTAATGCTGGTTCATACCACCAGACCCCTTCTGTCAGCTTGTTAAAAATAGTGTTAGCTGGCTATAAAGAGGTGTGATGCCTTAAACATATGGATATGGCATCCATCACTAGAATTTTTCCCATTCTTGTTAAAGGGAATGCTAACCTAATTCTTCAGTTTCATTAAACACAGACACTATTAAAATGTAAATCAATGCAATATCCCCTGATGATGGCCAGTGGTAGTTTTCCTATTCTACTTCCATCCATCACGTCTCTAGGCTAACAGGTTTTCCTGCTAGCAACGTATTAGAGGCTCTCTAAAGGCTAGCAACAGGCTCTCTAAAAAAGCCTTGAAAGCCTAGTTAATACAGGAGGAATTAAATTTTTATAAGAGTATTCAGCAGTTCTAAATCAGCAGCAAATATTTTTTTCCTCACAATACCCAAAATGACATGGAAAGAAAAACACAAATGAATATTTAAAGCCTTTATTCATTCCAATGCAGGGGACCCCCCCCCAAACAAGTTTATATTCTCAGAGTTTTTAGTAATTCATGACTGTTTTTCACAGTGAGAATCTAAAATTAGAAAATGATGCCTATTTGCAGAATTAATGAAAAGGTCTTTTTCCCACTCCTTTTAGAGAAGGCATGAGGAAACAACATAGTTTCACATGAGAATCTTGGCTTTCAGGAAATTGGCCCTCCAGCTTAGGTTATTTATCATAGTCAAGGAGCACAAAAGCAAAGATTTGCTTTTGTACCAGCGCAGTTTGCTAAATACAAGTATACCAGACTAAATTCATTTCTTTGTTTGATACACAGTTGACCCTTGAACAATGTGGTGGCTGGGGTACCAGCCCTCCTGAAGTCAATAATCCAAGTATAATTTAGAGTGGTCCTTCCATACCCACAGTTCTGCATCCCAAGGATCAACTAACCACATGTGATATAGTACTACAGTATTTCCTACTGAAAAACAACTGCATGTAAGTGGAGCCACACAGTTCAAATCCATGTTGTTCAAGGGCCAACTGTACTACTGTAAGATGCCTTCAATATATTTTAAAACCATTTGGCATGGACAGAATGATATCCTCCCCATGCTCTTGAATGTAAGCTTCAATCCTAGAAACAGTCTGTTAACCTTAATCAATAACTCATATTCCATCCACCAAAGACACACAAGAGCATCTTTAGCTGCTGCATTCATACTGGCCCCAAACTATAAACAAATATCTACCAAGTGTATAATGGATACCTAAATTTCATACAATGGAGTCTGCAACTACTACACAACAACAGGAAAAAATGAACAATTTACATATGCAACAACATAAATGAATGCCACAAAATCTAAGTATTACTCCATTCATATGGAATTTAGATCAGGCAAAACTAATTTATGGTGACAGAGGTCAGAACAGTGATCACCTCTGGGCAGGGGGATGTTGTTCCAACTGGAGAAAGGGGACCCGGGAGACTTCAGTGATGGAAATGTTCTACCTCTTGATCTAGGTGGTCATTACATGGGTAGAAGTGTTTGAGATTTGTGACCTCTGTGCATGAGTGTATGTGTGCTCAGTCATACCAGACTTTTTGTGACCCCGTGGACTGTAGCCCGACAGGCTCCTCTGTCCATGGAATTTTCCAGGCAAGAATACCAGAATGGGTTGCCATTTCCTCCTCCAGGGATCTTTCTGACCCATGGATCTAATGCACATCTCCTGCACTGGCAGGCAGATTCTTTACCACTGTGCCACCTGGAAACATCAACTATACTTCAAATTTAAAAACACACAGAAAAACACCACAATATCAAAAAGACTCTCAAAGACTTCAGCTAGCTCTAAATGGCATTGGAAACATTTATGGAGCATATAAAATGCAAGGTTAAACCCCAAACTGGGTTTAAAATGAGTTGACTGCCTCTTTCTCTCTGGTAAGTGTACAATTTATCTAACCAGTATCAATACTGTTTGTCCAACCTACAGCTTGACCTACAGGTCAAGGCAAGGGTGAGGCAATACCAACCTGTCTCAACTGATCCCATGAACTAAGTCATTTCCAAATTTTCATCTCATCCTGCTATAGAGTCACAGTCTCTAAACTTTGAACCTGCCTGCTCCAAGAACAAGAGCTAAATGAGCAAAATCAGAGCAGCTCCCTTAATGTATTAAACATAAAGCAACATGCCTTAGGGATCATTCAGTTAGTCCTGCTTTCTCCTTCCTCCAATGAAGCAACTATAGCAATACAAAGTCAATTCATTGTATGACTGACCTCACGGGGGGAGACTGAACAGGAACTGGTATTAGAGGATATTAAAAAAGCATTAATTGTATTATTTGTGATCATTTCATTTTGGTTATATGAGGAAATTTCCTTCCATCTTTGCTTCTCTCCTACCTCCTTCCTCCCTTTCCTCCTATGGGAGTAACACGTAATTCATACTAAGAATTGTTAGGGTTAGAATGTCAAGATATCTATTTTTTAAATGGACATATAACATTGCATAAGTTTATGAAAGTGAAAGTGGAGAGTGAAAAAGTTGGCTTAAAGTTCAATATTCAGAAAATGAAGATCATGCCATCCGGTCCTACCACTTCATGGGAAATAGATGGGGAAACAGTGTCAGACTTTATTTTTCTGGGCTCCAAAATCACTACAGATGGTGACTGCAGCCATGAAATTAAAAGATGCTTACTCCTTGGAAGGAAAGTTATGACCAACCTAGATAGCATATTCAAAAGCAGAAACATTACTTTGCCAACAAAGGTCCGTCTAGTCAAAGCTATGGTTTTTCC
>NW_011494909.1:650939-679351 GCF_000754665.1 Bison bison bison
GTTGGAGAAGACTCTTGAGGGTCCCTTGGACTGCAAGGAGATCCAACCAGTCCATTCTGAAGGAGATCAGCCCTGGGATTTCTTTGGAAGGAATGATACTAAAGCTGAAACTCCAGTACTTTGGCCACCTCATGCGAAGAGCTGACTCATTGGAAAAGACCCTGAGGCTGGGAGGGGTTGGGGGCAGGAGGAGAAGGGGACGACAGAGGATGAGATGGCTGGATGGCAAAACTGACTCGATGGACGTGAGTCTGGGTGAACTCTGGGAGTTGGTGATGGACAGGGAGGCCTGGTGTGCTGTGATTCATGGGGTCACAAAGAGTCGGACACAACTGAGCGACTGATCTGATCTGATCTGATGGTGTACATCATGCCGCTCTGATATACTTACATACCGCACTGTGATTACCACTACAGTGTTAGCTAACACCTCCACTGCCTCACATAATTACCACTTCTTTCTCGTGGCAAGAACATTTACCATCCAGTCTCTTAGCAACTTTCAAGTATATATTAATAACAGAGTATGTTAACTATAGTCACCATGCTATGCATTAGGTCCTTGGAAATTCTTCATCTTTGAACTGCAAGTCTGCACCCTTTGATCAACATCTCCCCAATTTCCCCATCCCTCACCCCATCCCTGATAACTGCTGTCCTACTCTCTGCTTCTACAAGTTCAGCTTTTTTTAAGTTCCACATGTAAATGATGATATCATACAGCATTGGTCTTTCTTTGTCTGATTTATTTCACTTAGCATAACACCCTTTAGGTCCATTCATGTTGTTACAAATGACAGGATTTCCTTTCCTTTTTTCACATGAGTGAATAATATTCCATTATATCTATACTATATCTTCTTTATCCATTTGTACATTGGTGGATGCTTAGCTTGTTTCCATGTCTTGGTTATTATCAATAATGCTGCAATAATATATCTTCATTTTACTTTAAAGTATCTTAGCATTTTTTGCAAATGGAGTGAGTTATGGGATTTCCCTGGTGGTTCAGTGGTTAAGCCTCCATGCTCTAATTCAGGAGGCACAGGTTCGATCCTTGTTGAAGTACTAAGATCCCACATGCCCCAAGAAGTGGCCAAAGAAACAAATAAGATGAACAAATGAAGTGAGTTAAATAAGCAAATGAAAGAATGAACAGCTGTCCTGACCCAAGGTGGTTAGTGGAGGACCTGGGTAACAGCCATGCATCCCTCCTCTAATGGTTTACAAAGGATCCTTTACATTCCTTTGTATTCCCAACACCAGAGCAGCTACTTAAGGTGACCACAGAATCCCAGAAGGTCATTTAAGCTCTGCTCACTCAGCTTTGGGGGAGCTCTGTGCACTACAAATTAGTGTGGCAAACTGGGCTTTGATGAAACAAATAAGTTGATAGACTGGCCTTCTTCTCAGTTCCAAATGATCAAGTAATGGCCAACAGTCATTGAACACTGCACTAAGTAGACATCTGTCCCAAGTTTCTATGACCATATCAATGTACCAAGAAACTAGAATCTCTCATCACGTAATAACACGACCTAACAGAATTAGACAGCATATTAAAGAGCAGAGACACTACTTTGCCAACAAAGGTCTGTCTAGTCAAGGCTATGGTTTTCCCAGTGGTCATGTATGGATGTGAGAGTTGGACCATAAAGAAAGCTGAGAGCCAAAGAATTGACGCTTTTGAACTGTGGTGTTGGAGAAGACTCTTGAGGGTCCCTTGGACTGCGAGGAGATCCAACCAGTCCATTATAAAGGAGATCAGTCCTGAGTGTTCATTGGAAGGACTGATGTTGTAGCTGAAACTCCAATACTTTGCCCACCTGATGCGAAGAGCTGACTCATTTGCAAAGACCCTGATGCTGGGAAAGATTGAAGGCAGGAGGAGAAGGGGACGACAAAGGATGAGATGGTTGGATGGCACCACTGACTCAATGGACATGAGTTTGGGTAAACTCTGGGAGCTGGTGATGGACAAGGAAGCCTGGCGTGCTGCAGTCCATGGGGTCTCAAAGAGTCAGACATGACTGAGCGACTGAACTGAACTGAACTGAACAGAATTAGTGTATATTCATACAGTAATAGCCATGAACTGCTTACTATATAGCAGAGACTATTTTAAGTGTTTGACAAGAATGATCTCAGTTAATCAATGCAACATCCAAAAAGATCACTGTCTCCATTATACAGATGAAGGGACTGGAGCACAGAGAGGTTAAGAAACCTGCCATGACTACAGAGCCCAAAGGGACAGCACCACTGTTGAGAACGACTCTGACACACCCCATTTCCACATAGTCACACTGGATGTTTTTCACTGGGAGAAAAAGTCCAGGGGTACTCCTCACTGCTGTCCTTAAAAATAGTACAAAAGAATGAAAACAAAAGGTAAAAGAGAAAAACAGAATCCAGCCCACAGGCCAAAACACAATGTCCGACATCAGAAAAACCTTTCACTTTGTTTTCCTCATGAAAAATCCAAACCACTTGAGTGCTGCCTAACCCTCTCCTCCAACTAAATCTGGAAAGAGTCAGGCAGCTCTGCGATTTCCCCTCTACAGAACTATCCAGAGGCTCCCAGTGGACAGCAGAGGCTGAGGCCACTGGACACCAGAGGCCAAGGCTGCCCAGGAGCCTCTCATCCAGATGTGATGGGCAGCTGCCACCAGTTCCTACAAGGGCACCGCGCAAGTTTCACAGAAAACGTTTCACACACACACACACAGGAAATAAAGGAAGATGCCACTGACCGTCCAATGCCTTCCTCTAACCCTTCCACTCCTGACAATGGCTTTGAACACATGTATGCCTGTGGCGGATTCATTTCGATATATGGCAGAACCAATACAATATTGTAAAGTGAAACTGGAGCCTATTACACAGAGTGAAGTAAGCCAGAAAGAAAAACACCAATACAGTATACTAACACATATATATGGAATTTAGAAAGATGGTAACAATAACCCTGTGTACGAGACAGCAAGAGAGACACTGATGTATAGAACAGTCTTATGGACTCTGTGGGAGAGGGAGAGGGTGGGAAGATTTGGGAGAATGGCATTGAAACATGTAAAATATCATGTATGAAACGAGTTGCCAGTCCAGGTTCAATGCACGATACTGGATGCTTGGGGCTAGTGCACTGGGACGCCCCAGAGGGATGGTATGGGGAGGGAGGAGGGAGGAGGGTTCAGGATGGGGAACACATGTATACCTGTGGCGGATTCATTTTGATATTTGGCAAAGCTAATACAATTATATACAGTTTAAAAATAAAATAAAATTTAAAAAAATAAATAAAATTAAATTAAAAATGAAAAAAAAATTAAATTACTTCATTAAAGAGTGTCTTCAAAGCTAAAATGAGATATAACACTTTAAAAATCAGATTGAAACAACCTATCCTAGAAAAGGTGAGGTGTCTTAGGCTGAACTGGGGACACTGGCTGTTGGAATGGTCCCACTCCAGAGCTCTTTCCCTCCATTAATCCAACAGGAGTAAGTTAAGGGTGTATCGTGTAATCTTGGAAGAAGTCACAGAATTCTCAAAGGACATCAAAGTCAAACCATAGCACATGGAGCATCTGAAAGGCAGAGGGAAGGTTAGACTAAAAACCAGATCAACGAGAACCAAGAGTTCTAACTCCAAAGGGCTCAGTAATTAAT
Source organism: Bison bison bison (assembly GCF_000754665.1). Lineage (NCBI taxonomy): Eukaryota > Metazoa > Chordata > Mammalia > Artiodactyla > Bovidae > Bison > Bison bison. The sequence continues at coordinate 654,609 of NW_011494909.1, forward strand.
TATTGGCACGGATGTTTCTGCAAAGGGCCTTGATCACAAAGAGAAAAAGAATTTTTATCTTGGCTACTTTCCCTACTTGAAAAACCTGAGTTTCCTCAAAAATTAGCAGGCTGAATGAAGAAGATAATTAAGGCAAACAGGCCATATTTTCCTATCTGCCATGGAAATGAATGAACACTGGTATCGACAAATAACAAGAGACTCTTCACATGGAACCACTTCCTTTCACTAGCCGGGAACTTTTCGTTCCTTCTCCAAATTTATTATTGTTAAAATTAGTATTTGACATTCACCAAATGCCAACAGCAGGCCTCTATCTGCTATTATGACTACATCATTTGTTCCCCCCTGAACTGACTTTCAAAACATTGTTAACTTCAGCCCAGAAAACTAGAGTCAGGCACAAAGATAAGGAAGGCAATTCAAAGTTATACTAACAATAAAAATAAATTAGCAATACAATTTTCAGCCGTTGTCAAGGCATGCCTTATGATTTTTACATTAAAAAGACTGGGAACTCTTTTCTTTCTTTCTTTCTTTCTTTCTTTCTTTCTTTTTATGACTTCAAACAATGCAAATACGATTGTTATAATGGCTTAAGGCAAGTCAGGAAAAGAACTTGGGGCGATCTCCTGTCTAAAAACATGTGTTGACATTACTAGGCAATGAAACTTTGCAAACTTAAAGGCAAGTTCCTCTATTCTGCCTCCTTTCTTACCCATATTTTGGTGCTAAGCATCTCACAGTTGGGAAAGGCGAGGCCAACATGGAAGCCAGTAAGGTAACCAGAGACAGGAGGCCGATGCCCATACTTCAGCCACAATAAAAACGGCAGAACCAAAGCTACTTCAAACTAAACTGTAGCCATGCAGTTCCAAGGTGGTTTCATTTCAGAACTCTCATATTAACTCAACTAGCATATTCTCTTCCTCAAAGTCTCAGAGACCAGGGAAATGGCGATGTCCATGGTCCTTCTCATGCCCGACTGTATGAGCACAATCATGGTTCATGTCTCCAGGAAGGCAATTACACTATTATATTGGAACCACTAAATTCTATGCTTGTCTGTCCCTTTTCCTCCAAGACAGAGCCCTCAAAACACCAGACACCATTTATCCATCTGTCTGTCTGACAGCAACACCTGGCTCAGACTGGACGTCCATCATCTCCATTCCATAAATACCGAATAGATCGTTATAAACACAGAATACCCAAGAAGATTTTCTGTTCATAAATATCCTTCCTGCTCCAGCCAAAATTTCACTGTTAAAGGTTAATTCCTTTGGCTGTGTCTTCCAGTCTTTAACAAAGCAGATCTCTCTGAAGGGTGTCACTGTTTTCTCATCTGCTGTGAGAAACTGTATAAAAGGAGTAAAAGGAAATGACTCAAAACCAAAGGGAAAGATTAAAGAGGAAAAAAAACAGTGAGGAAGAAGAGGAAAGAGTAGAGGAAATGAGAAAAAGATAAGGTGGGAAGGAGGCACAGCAACGCCCGCCTTCTTCAATTCTGCCTGGAATCCAGCATCACTGCCTCGTTTCCTGGAGGAACTGAGGGTGTTTCCGGGTGTACTCATGCCTACCGTGCTTCCCCCTACAAATGAAATGGACGAAGCAGGTTTTCACTGTCCCCAAAATGCTCAACGGTAGTTGCCAGTTTCCTTTTGATCCCTTTTTCCTTTTTAGAAAAGAAAGCAAAACAAAAACAAAAAAGAGCACTCCGCACACCACCTTTCACCACCTCAAAAAGCAACATCCTTAGACTTCTGACCTGAAGGTGAAAGATCAAGGTTCACAAACTGTTTGTCACTCAGTCGTGTCCAACTCTTTGCAGCCCCATGAACTACAGCCCACCAGGCTCCTCCGTCCATGGGATTTCCCAGGCAAGAATACTGGAGTGGGTTACCATTTCCTTCTCCAGGGGATCTTCCCGACCCAGGGATCAAACCTGCATCTCCCACACTGCAGGCAGCTCAAGGTTCAGAGTGACAACTAAAAATAGTGACCAGGAAAGGAAGGGCTTTGCAGATCCAACTGAAATAAAACATTAAGAGAATGAAGTTGTGCTTTTATATGATATTTAAGAGAAATCAAAGTTTTAAGAAAAAAACACTAGGAAAGATCACTTGAATAACTCCTTGAGCATATGGTTTAAATTTTATTGCGTTTTCAGTCCATTCTAACTCATTAATAAGACTCAGAGAATTATAACTGCTGCATTTTTATGCCATCAAAGAGATTCTCTTCTAGACCTTTAAATGAAGTAGCAAATTTCCATTCTTTTCACCTTTCTGTGCATGAAAATTCTATTTATAATATATACATATGTATATGTATACATATATATATCCAAAAGGACTAAAATACAACAAGAGTGGCAGGGAAAAAAAAACAAGCAACAGATCTACTCTTTCATAATTACTACCTATTTTAAAAGAGACTTTTATCAGGAGTTACAAGGGATAAACAAACTCCAGGCCCAGGGAGCCTCATCTCTGTCTTTCATCAGATTTAAAGAGAAGTTTCTGCTATAAAGTAAGACATGTCAGGTCACTAAATTTTTCCCCATCTTGTTTGGACAAACGAAATCTCCTCAGCCTGCCTGGTATCCAAGACATAGCAGGAAAAATGAAGGAAGTGCTGGCCCCTTTCAGGACTTGGGGACCAGCAAGTTCAAGTGCAAACCACTCGGGAATGCAGCTCCACAGCTTGTTCATGCAGCAGATGTTGACACGGACGATGCTAAAGGAAGGAGAGAGGAGGAACAGTAAAAGGGAGAATCCACAGTTGTCACCACAGCTGAGCCCTCACATGCAGGCTAACAATACAATGCACATTCCGGGTGCATCAATTTCATCTCCATGGCACACGGAATGGTGATAAGGCTTCCTGTAAATAAAAAGGGATGTGCATCCACAAAATAATTTTGAAAACATGTGGCTCTTGCTGTCTGGCCTCCAGTAAATAAATGCACTTATAGACAAGCACTTTCAATAAATATGAAACCACAACAAACAACCGTTCTGGTCTCTGAGACACACGTAGTCTTTTTACCCACAGAAAGCATCTGTCATATAACTTCAAAAAATGAGCTGCGGAAAAGAAAAATAATTTTAGCCTGTGGGATACAGAACAATAGTCCTCAGACAGTGAGGCACTGGGGCTGGGAATACAAGCTCCTGAGAAACGCAGACAAGAATGTCTGACCTCTGTCCTACCCAGACGATGGTCTCCTACCCATGAGAGGTGCGTGGCTTGGTTTTAATAACTGGAAGAGGAAGATGAGAAAGATTCCTGCACCAGAAGGCTGAGGTCTTGGGAAGATTCCATGGAAAACTCAAATCTAATACAAGTATTATGTCTTTCTAAAAGACAAAAATGGAAGTAACATAGTGCTGTTTGAGGATGTTGCTTATACTCAGTGTCCAAAGGCAAGTCTCTTCATTTTTTTATTCTCTAACTGAAGTCAAAACTGTTAACTGTGTAGTAGAATGGGGCAAAGCAAAAAGGAAAAGAAGACATCCTCTATGCTACAGAGAATAAACCCATCACGTCTCTACCTCGATGCCTCAAACTTCAGAAGTTGTGGCAAGAATTTTAAATATTAAGGTTAATGATCCGTAGCATGACTCCAAAAATGCAGACCCAGTGCCCCTAGTAAGTGATCTGCAGTAGTAAGCAAATATGATTACAACCATGGCATCCGGTCCCATCACTTTATGGCAAATAGATGGGGAAACAATGGAAACGGTGACAGACTTTATTTGCTTGGGCTCCAAAATCACTACAGCTGGTGACTGCAGCCATGAAATTAAAAGACACTTGCTCCTTGGAAGAAAAGCTATGACCAACCTAGATAGCATATTAAAAAGCAGAGACGTTACTTTGCTGACAAAGGTCCACCTGGTCAAAGCTATGGTTTTTCAAGTAGTCATGTATGGATGTGAGAGTTGGGCCATAAAGAAGACTGAGTGCTGAAGAATTGATGCTTTTGAACTGTGATGGAGGAAAAGACTCTTGAGAGTCCCTTGGACTGCAAGGAGATCAAACCAGTCAATCCTAAAGGAAATCAGTCCTGAATATTCATTGGAAGGACTGATGCTAAAGCTGAAGCTCCAACATTTTGGCCACCTGATGCGAAGAACTGACTCCTTAGGAAAGACCCTGATGCTGGGAAAGATTGAAGGCAAGAGAAGAAAGGGACGACAGAGGATGAGACGGTTTGATGGCATCACCGACTCAATGGTAGGAGTTTGAGCAAGCTCTGGGAGTTAGTGAAGGACAGGGAAGCCTGGCGTGCTGCAGTCCACGGGGTCACAAAGAGTTGGACATGATCGAGCGATTGAACTGACTGATGATTACAATATTTAACTCCTGGACCAGTGAAATTAATACAAAGAGCATCTCAGCAAATAGGAAAGTGGCCACAAGGCAAAGACTTTGCCCAGAGAGCTCTACTGTTGGAAAAGCCTGGACTGAACATGCCATTTAAGAAAAGAAATGAATTAACGTCCTGGGGAGTTAAGCCTTTTCATGCTTCTAATTGAGAGAGGACAAGAGCCATACAGGTAATTCCATCAGGGCAGAGGACCAACGAGGCCGTTACCTGATGTGAAGCAAAGGACGAGGCGTGGGGGGAAGAGGCCAAGAGCTGTTCAGAACGAGGATTCTTCTCCAAGGCAGGGCTGAGATCGGGCGCCAAACTGAAAAGGATGAGGACCAATGGAGCCTTAAAGCCTGGCCTAACAGACAGTGAGTCGTCCCTGTGACACTGAGATTCTAAACACAACCATTCACCAGGTGAGGCCTGACTCAGAACACCCAGCAGAGACACAGAGCAGAGATGCGGCAAGGAGCAGGGCCTCAAACGTGTATTTGTTCTGCAGGCTGTTGGTCGGGGCTCTCGAGACAAATGGAACCAGGAGGGGATACAGAGAGATATCTGGGGAGACATGTTACAGGAACTGGCTCACACAGTTATGGAAACTGAGAAGTCCCACCATCTGTTGTGTGCGAGCCAGGGAACCCCAAAAGCCAGAGGTGAGATACCTTCTGAGTTCAAAGGCCCAAGAAGCACGGAAGCCAATGGGTTAAGTACCAGAGTCTGAAGGCCCGAGAACCAGGAGCTCCGATGTCCAAGGGCAGAGGAAGATGGACAGCCAGCTCAAGAAGAGAGTGAATCTGCCCTTCCTCCATCTTTTTGTTCTCCTAGGCCCTGAGGACTGGACGAGCCGTCCCCACACACACGTTAGGGAAGGCCCTCTGCTTTATGCACTGCACTGATTCAAATGCTAATCTTCTCCCGAAACACCCTCACACACACCCAAAAATAATGTTCAACCAGCTACCTGGGCAACCCCTTAGTTCAGCCAAAATCTATTACTGCAACAATGCTCTGAATCCATGGCTTTGCTTTTCTTTCTTTTTTTGTGATTTTTATTAGTCAATATACACCAAGTGGTTCCTGGAGAACCACGTGTAAGGCATTTTGGGGAGACAATAAAATAAGATCCTGTTGCCCTTCAAACCAGGTGAACCCTGAACAAGCGTTCCAAAATTCCACGTGTTGGAACTAACAGAGTCTGCTTCCCTTGGCCCAATTTCATCCTTCTTTTGTTGACTGAATCATCAAGGAAAATTGGAAGGCGGGGGGCAGAATGGTAAGAAAACCTAGACCATTTTGTTAGAAAAAGCAAATATAAAAAATATCAAACCCTTCAATCTGAGAAAGGAGCAAAAACAACAACAATAAACAATCATGTTGCAACCTGGAAGAGGAAATGAGGGCGGAAAGAATATCGATCGTTGGCAATTAAGTCCTGTGGTCTGCAGAAGAGCACTCTGTAGGGATGAGAACAAGCAGCGAATCTCCAGGAAAGGGCCAGGCATCCAAGGATCTGAGGCTAGGAAAGGTACTCAGCTGGGAGACCAGGGGATCTCCACGTCGCTCTTGTCTCTAAGAGAAGAACAGCATAAAGAGGGTAATTCTGAGGTGTGTTGAGATGAAATCCAAACCAGCACCAGGTGTGCAGTATGTGGCCTTCTCCTGGTGACATGACATCATCTGTGCCCCACTCACCACTTCCCCAATGCCCAGGATCCATATGAGTGCGGTCAGTGGTTCTCAGTTATCCAGTGAGAGCTGGTGAGTGGTTTTGCAGTATCTGCATTTACTTTAATTGGCTGGGTCTTACACAAGACTCTCCCCAAGGGTCCCCCCTTGCTGTGTAGGCTCTCCCATCACTGATGCATCTCCATCTTGGGGGCAGATGGCTGGAATCTGGGCTTCAAAGGGTGCCAAGTGTGACCCCAATGAGAGCAGAGAACGGGTGACAAGGAAACCATGAGGTTGGACAATGGGGAGTCTTCAGGGAGCAAGCAACCCCAACAATTCCAGTGGCCTAGGTAAGTGCTGACACTTACCTATGGTACCTACGGCACCTAACACCATCCATCCATCCAACTATCCATCCATCCATCCATCCATCCATTCCCACTTTGGAGGGAAAGTAAAAGACTTCAATCCTGGCCCCAGCCTCCTGGGTTGGACCTGCCAGAGACACATGAACACAGACAGAGCAGACAAATGAGCCCCGGAATCACCCACAGCGTTGCCTGCAAGCGCATGTGGGCGGATGGAAAGGCTTTGGAGACACAGCTTCACACGGGTGAGAAGCTCTCTGGGGCTGTCTTCCCTCCTCCAGGGGCAAGTTCCAGTCCACTTCCTCTCTCACTAACAACAACTCCGTCTCTCTCCCTGTCACCAAAGGTGAAGAACTGCTCCCAGTCTCTGGAAAAGAATTACGCCAGCCCTGATGCACCTGCAGACCTGGAAACCATCCATCCTCAGATTCACCCCAAACTCTTCCTCACACAGAAGTCAGACCCAGAGGATCCCCACAGCCGGCCAGCCCTGCTTGAGGAGATGCGCTGAGCCTTCTCGGCTGTCTTTCCCCAGGTTGACCTGACCCTCCAGACCCCAACTTGCAGCTAAAAAGAAAGTCCCAGTTGGAGGTCCGTAGGCTTTCAGGAAAAGAACAGTCAAGAGCTGCAAGAGGCTGCAGAGAGCGTCTCCACATCCTCACTGAAAGCAAGGAAGTTGTAAATCTTAGAATGTAATAAACAAAGCACGGATAATAGCCATCACTCCTGGCTTCCCTAGGCAAGCCCTTCAGGAAAGCTGAGAATTGCGTGAAAAGTCAGACGTGGTCACACAGGCACGATGAAATGCCTGAAAGGCAGGGACACTTCCCCACGGCCCCACCCCCAGATGGCGAGAGACACACATTCCACCCCCCAACCCCCTGGTTGCCCCTCACCAGCCACGCAGGCACTCTGAAGAGTCACACAGGCTCTTCTTATTAGTGCATGTTTTAAGCAAATCATTCCCTAGGGAGATGGGTACCATTTATCACTTCTTGTGGTGTGCGATTAACCGGTTCCCTTGGGGGTGTCTGAAGATTGATCCCACACCCCACTCAGTACCTGAGTCTGAGACAGGCCTGGGACCCGGGGCCCTTTGCTGCAAAGCCTGCACCTGGACACATCTCTCCTCGAGCTACAAAATGTAAAGAAACTGTATAGGACTAAAAAGAACTGCCTGCATGGAGCTGGGGCAACTTCTGGGCCCAAAAGATACAAAGAGACCATAGCCCCAGCTGCCATTTCTGAGGAGGCTGGAGTCAAAGCAGGGTACTGCACATGCCCCCTGCACACAGCACCCGGGGTAGTGGTGGGGAGTCAAAATGCCTAAGCCACCCTCCAACCCAACCCCTGGACACATTCCTGAAAAGTGTTAGTTAACTCAGTCATGTCTGGCTCTGGGACTCCATGGACTGTAGCCTGCCGGCTCCTCTGTTCATGGAATTCTCCAGGCAAGAATACTGGAGTGGGTAGCCATTCCCTTCTCCAGGGGATCTTCCAGACCCAGGGTCCCCTGCACAGCAGGCAGATTCTTTACCAGCTGAGCCACCAGGGAAGCCCAGGACACAATCCTACCCTCATGCCATATAAGGATCGAGCGCGACTCCCTGCCCCCAGAAGCGAGTGAGCAAGGGAACCTGCTGTTTGTTCTCACCACCCTCCTGCTGTAGCAGGGGTCCCAAAAAAGCCTTGCCTGAATTCCTCCTGTGGCCTCTAGTCAGACTGAATCGAGAATTCAATCCAAAGAATTGATGCTTTCAAACTGTGGTGCTGAAGAAGACTCTTGAGAGTCCCTTGGACTGCAAGGAGATCAAACCAGTCCATCCTGAGGGAAATAAACCCTGAATACTCATTGGAAGGACTGATGCTGAAGCTGAAGCTCCAATACTATGGCCACCTCACGCGAAAAACCAACTCATTGGAAAAGACCCTGATGCTGAGAAAGACGGAAGGTAAACAGAGAAGGGGGTGGCAGAGGATAAGATGGTTAGACAGCATCACCGACTTAATGGTCATGAATTTGAGTGAACTCCAGGAGACAATGAAAGACAGAGGAGCCTGGCATGCTGCAGTCCAGGAGTCTCAAAGGGTTGAACACGACTTAGTAACTGAACAACAACAGCAAAGGAGGCCAAGAAGTCTGATTGGTAACAGGTCCTCACGTCTCATCCTAGAGACTGAAGGATCCCAGCCTCAGATTCATCCAGACCCGACTGCAAGCCCGGCTCCCTCCCACTCAGTAAGGAACCAGTTAAGAGCTGACCCCAGTGTCCACTTCTGCCCTCAAACACCAGGGAAGATAGCACAGTTGTGAAAAACAGCTCAGGGGCTCCAAGCGGCACATTGGCGAGGTGATGCAAGTTTGATTAACTTCCCACGAAACTCCCTTTAACGTTTTGGTTTATTGTTTCCATTTGTTCTTCCTCTCTCTACAACAGTCATAAGACACTGAGAACAAGGTGGAAGAGGATACATTTCGGAAAATAAGAAAATGAGGCCAGGCTCCCGATTTGTTATGCAAAAGCCCATAAAAGCATTTAAAAATATGAATCATGCTGAGACACAAAAGCTCCAACATGGCAAAGCTCCAAAGGGAAACTAGAGAGAAATCCAACACTCGAGACACGTGGGTTCGGGCTCCAGCTCTGCCCCTGGGGAAGCGTGTGGTCGTTACTGTCCAGGCAGCTCTTGAGCTAACATTTATTCATTTGCTAACTCGGCAACGTCCTGCCTCATTCCCAGACTAAGGCGTGTGGCCCACAGTGGGAAGGTCGCGTAATTAATTCAAACAACTTGGGGTGAAAGCTAATTTGATTCAGGGGAAGGTCTAGATATTCTGAAGCAATCTGATCTCTTTCATGCTCATCAGAAGCAAAACCTTGGTGCTGCAGGGCACTGCCCCCCATCACACTGACATCAGCCCACTTGCCAGAGGAGCCAACTGTCCCCACGACACTTGGCTCTCTTATAGTGTTGATGGCTGCCCTTGGGTTCAAATGTATCATGTCACTTTGTCCACCAATCCCTCTTTTTATGGCAAGTACCAAGGTCAACATCAGTTTAATCCCCTCCAAATGCTCACAAATTCCAAAAGAGCCGGATCTGAAGTGATAAGGGGTTTTGACGATTATCCTGGATGCCGACTTGTGTCCGAGAGAGAAGGGCAAGAGAGAGAAGGGATGTGTGCGTTTCCATAACTGTGGCTGGCGATTCAAATGAGCCAAGAAGTCAGAGGTTGCAAAGAATAAGAGGAGAAGGCAAGTAAGACAGAACATGAGAGACAGAACAGAAGGAGTAGGTGACCCACGATCACCTAAGGGACCCCCACACTGGGCGTGCTAAGGAATTGCTCTAAGAGCTGTCTGCCCTTAGCCCAGGGGACACAGGGGGCACCAAACCAGTAACTTAAATCCAACGAATGCAAACAGTCGTGCATGCACAGCCCAGGGACTTGCCAGGAGCAAAAGCTCAGGAAACTTGCAGCTGCAGACACTGTGCTCTGCTCTCGTCCTCCAAAGGCCTCTGTGTGTACACCTTCCTCAGACCTGACCTTGGTGCCAACAGTCTGCCAGCCCCTGTGCTAAGCGCCAGCACACCAGGATGGATGTGTTGAGTCTCAGGTGTCAGGAGAGAGACAGCAGGGCTGGGAAGGGCCACTGTGACACTAAGTGGCCAGGAAAGAATGCTCGGAGGAGGCAACATTTAAACTGCATGAGGAATAGCCAGGAGAGAATGTGGGGGCGAGGAGAAGGAGGAGGCAGAAAAGAAGAGGAGCTGGTCCAAGCCCTGAGCTGGGGAAGCTCTTGGGTGCCAGAAGCCAGTGGCTGCAGGCGCTGGTGAGGGAGGCATGAGTTTAAGAATGAGAGGGGAGATGGGGAAGGGGGCAGAGGCCCCACATCTGAAGCCCTGGGCCAAGCTAAGGATGCAGGGGTGTTCTCTGCATGCAGCAGGAAACAGATGGAAGCTTTGAAACAGGACATGCCTAGACTGACTGCCGTACCCCCAGGGTTGCCGGGAAGCTCGCGTGGAGGAGGCAACAGTGAAGAAGGACAAAACGAAAGGGGGACAGACTGGAGAGCCACCGCCTCTGCCCAGGAGAGAGCGTGCCTGGGACTTGGGTGGTGCGAACAGAGATGGGGAAGGACAGACAGCTCTGACGGCTGACACAGGGCAGAATTCTGAAACCGGAATAAGAAACCTCAGTGAGAAAAAACAGTAAGGTCTGAGTCTTTAGCAAGTGTTGGCTTGTGGTGACCTCAAAACACTCAGACCAATTCCCAAATCCGGAGCCCAGGCGACAGGGCTCTTGGGAGCCAGTGGGGCTGTTCAATGGGCCAGACAAAGGCTGGTGCATTCCTGCCACGAAAGGATGAGCTCCGTAAAGCAAGGAGCATACTGCTGGCCCCGTGACAGCTCTCAGGGAGAGGAAGACAGGAAATCCAGTGAAGAAAGGGGGGACAGAAAGCCGGTCTCCCAGGCTGCCAGGCCAGGACAGCCCAGGCTGGCTCTCTCCCCGCTTCCACCTCTGCCCTCCGCCCACCTGCATCCTGCTCCGCCCCACAGGACACCTCACTAGGCAGCACTACGATATGCGTGCATGCTCAGTCACTTCCGTGCTGTCCGACTCTGCGACCCCACGAGACGGGAGCCCTCAAGGCTCCTCTGTTCGTGGGATCTTGCAGGCAAACTCCTGGAAGGGGCTGCCATACCCTCCTCCAGGGGATCTTCCCGACCCAGGGATCGAACCTGCAGTGCAGACAGATTCTTTATCGCTGAGCCACAGGGGTAGAAGCCCTGGCACTGTAACAGGGAAGAACAAATCTGATTCAATATTGGATCTGGTTTTTTTCTTTGTTTGTTTTTTTTATTTTGACCTTTGTATTCTATTGCTTTTCCTTCAAGTTAAGAATGTCGTCTAGAGCCTGACACAGTCAGGATAGCCTATTCTCAAGCCTATGACCTTTAAGAGTATAACACTTTTCCATTCCTATAGAGAGAAAAAGTCGCAGAAACAGAATAATATCTGTTTCGAGGGAGGCTTAAAGGAACATTGTGATCTGACCAACGTGGACAAAAGATTCCAGTCTCAAGAAGTTTGCAACCACCAATCAGATCCCTCCCTCACCTTGCCTTTTAAAATGCTTTGCTGAAAGCCTTTGAGGAGTACAGGATTTTAGGGGGCATGAGCCACCTGTCTCCTTGCACAGCCCTGCAATAAACCTTTCCACTCCAAACTCGGATGTTTTGGTATTGTTTGGCTTCACTGTGCATTGGACCCACGAAAGTGCATTTGGTAGCAGCCACATACAGGCTCCCATGTGTGACCATCTGAAGAGCAGAGGGCAGGAGAGCGAGCTCAGGGTAACATGCCCCCAGGGTACCAGCAGTGGCCTTGTCCCCACGACCACGGTTCCTTCTGGTACCCTTGGCGCCCTTCTTCAGGGCTCCTCCCTTTGTCCCTTTGCCAGGGAAGAGGGTGGGGGGACTAGACTTTGGGTACCCAAATCTGTTGCTGATTTTTTCACCTCCCGCTTCGGTCGTAAGCCCTTACTGGAAGCATCTAGAGTGGGTTCCCATCTGAAACAATAGGGATGTTCGGGTGCCCAGGTGCCTGGAAACCCTCTAAACCAGAAACACAGCCGCCCGTCCAGCAGAGGGACGTGCCTTCCTGGTGCTCGGTTGACTCCACATCTGGTCCATTCCCAAGCGCAAAGACGTCTCAGTAAAGAGGAATCACTGCCATGCTCAAAATAACAGCTTCTCACACAGGGTGCGCTAGAAAGGAAATTGTACCATAATAACAGGATCAGCTAAAGTTGGCTAAAGTTAAAGAGCTGACACATACCTGGCTCCGGTACAATCACCTCGAGCCTGAATTCTTTAATAGCAGGAGAATTTTCTAGTTATTATTCCCAGTTCTGCCACCAACACATTCAAAAATATAATTCTTAATGCAGGATTTTACAGTCTTCTTGTCATCATACACAAATCAGGACAACTGATACGTGACAAGGTCTTATTTGTGAGGAATCCTACTTTAATCCTGCCCCTGTATTCACTTGTTTGACATATCTTTATCAGTATTTGTTGCCACTGGAAGGCACTAGGCCAACCTCAGAGAGAATGACCAAGATGCAGTCCTTTACCCTAAAGGAGATGAGATTCTAGTTTTAAGGAATGAGATCAAGAAAACACGCAATTAAATGCAAGGCAGCAAGTGGAGCTCAGAGCTCAAGTCAGGAGCGGGGGGCATCTCCAGGAGTAGAAGTGTCTCATCAAGTGTGGAGGAAGGAACAGGGAAGGTTTCTGGACAGACTGAAATCCAAGCAGAGGCTAAGAGATGGGCAGGAGACAGTCCGAGGGGGTCAGGCTGGATCCACATGTGAAAAGTGGAACAGGTCCCATGACACAGCCCTAGGCACTCAGAGTACTGAAGCTGAATGTGCCCAGAGGTATGCAGGTGAGGAGGCTCCAGGGGGCGAGTGTGACACCTCGTGAACGACCTGACCAACAGGGAAACTACGGTTTATCATCCCAACCGGGACACGCTGAGGGGGACATGCATGTGGGGAGACACACCTGAGCTGGGACTGTCCAGCGACCAGACACGGGGTCGCTCTGCTTACACGACACCTGGCACTGCGCACGGACGAGCGCCTGCCTGATGGAGTCTGAGCGGGGGAGGAACATGAGCAGATCTGCGCTTCAGGGAAATCACTGTGGGCGCCTCGTGGACACTAAGCTGGAGAGAAGCTGGCCCAGACCATGAGAGTGGGGAAGCTGCTGCTGCTGCAGAAATTCAGGAAGGAGATGGGCTCGCCGCACGGGGATGGGGAGTGAGGAGTGGTCAGTGTTCACAGATGAAGACAAGACACTGACACTGAAATTTACCATGTGGGAGAGGGGTTAGAAATGGGGGCTGAGAGGAGAGATGCCGGTAAAGGAAGGAGCCCAGCTGTTGACGCCTGAGTGGGGCCAAGAGAGGAAAATGAGAGGCCTCCAGGAGACGAAGGACTTGGCGTGGGAGCAAGGGAGAGGGTGGGAGCAGGTTCACTCAGGACATGCTGGGCTTGATTTTTCAGGGACATCCAGGGAACTGATAGATATAGGGGCCAGGGCTTGGAAAGGAGCCCCAGGATGGAAATGGGGGCCTGGGACTTGCCAGCACTCGGGTGATGATCCAAGTGCCCCTGGAATGGGCAGCTGTGACCTTGAGAAAAGTCTCGATGGAAGGCTGGGGCGTACAGGCTGCAGTGAGTGGAGGAGTGAGGGGACAAAGAAACAAACTGGGCAAGTTCTGGAGCGTGTACTCCTTCAGGGGCTGGGGGACATCGAATAAGACAGAGGGGACTTGAAGCAGAAGCTACCGATGTACTCAAATAGAGGGAATGTCCCCACCTGGGTGCTAGCAATAGGTCTCCTTTCGTCCAGACACACACCATTCGGGATCTTCTTTATTTCAGTTCCACCAAAAAAAACCTAAAACAACTAAATTAGTCAGGATAAAACATCCATGGCTGTCTGAACAAACCTTAAGGGAAACGTTTCTTATGCTTAAATCTGAGACACTCAACTTGTCATTGCAAGCTGGCTTCAATCTGATAGGTGAGAGGGAGACAAAACTTCTGTCACTGATGCTTCCAGACAAACAGACGAGCTGGGTACCTGGTACTGTATTCCTCAGCATCTCACTCGGCAGCCGAAGGTAACAATTTACTTGTCACAGGGCAGAATTTAAGGGCCTCTCTTTTTGATACAGTTCACTAGTCACTCTTATGATATTAGACGAGGTCCATGAATAGTGTAAGACGAAAACTCTCTCAAGTGCCCAGGAGTACAGGGAAGGGGCATAAATATCCCCCCTCCTTCCTCTGTCATTCTGGACCATAATAACATCCTTGCTTTCTAGATATAAACACGCACTTCATGTACACAAGCAATCCCCCAAAATTAATAAATAATATTGTGTCTATTTTTGTAAACAAAAATCAGTATATTACCCGCATATTTCCTAGAGAGAGCTCAGAGTGGTAAAACGGTTCCATAAGCCAGAACGCTATTTTCCATTTATCTGTAAGGTCATCTTCTTTTGAAGCTCCAAGCTTCTCTTCCATTTTGGCTGGGTGTTCCCATGGCATGCTGGCACTTGAAATACAGCAGTTATTCACATCCAAGGAACTGCGTCCCTTCTAACACCTGCTATTATGTGGTCATGCCTGTGGGTTTGGGACACCTTCAGTCAGAGCTTTTGAGTGATTTTTTTGATCATTGTGTGATTATCTCATTACCAACGTGGGCTGAAAATCAAGAATAACAAGAGAAAGAAAATATACTGTCTTTGTCCCTCCTGCTACCCATGACTAAAGTACCCTACTCATCCCTAATAGATTTATCTGTTAATCAGTATCTGTTAGTGCTTGAAACCAAGAAGAGAACTTCCATATGGTTTAACTACCAAGTATCAGTGAAAAATCATTCCTGAATACCTGGCTTCAAGAGAATAAAATAAAACCACGGGGGCATGACTGAGACTATCAAAAAATACCCAGGCAAAACGGCCCGACGCAAACAATGGACAGTGAAATAATGCACAAATCAAAGACTGAGGGCAATAGCCCATGTGGGAACCAGCTGTGTGTGGTTTCAATGCAGGCTGGTAACACCAGGTCTTAAGCTCCCTGGGATCCTGACAGCAAGCATAGAGGGCACAGTTCTGCCCACAAAGCCTCTGACCCTAGAGCCATAGCGTATACGAGATGCTTTCTCTGTGGGATTTCACTCTTCTCCCCAGGCCCACAGAGCTAAGTCCAGGCTGATGCAAGCTTGGAAGAAAGTTCTTCCTACGCTAGGACGCGGGCTTCCCTGGTGGCTCAGTGGTAAAGAACCACCTGCTGACGCAGGCAATGCAGGTTTGATCCCTGATGAGGAAGATCCCCTGGAGAAGGAAGTGGCAACACACTCCAGGATTCTTGCCTGGAAAATCCCATGGACAGAGGAACCTGGCAGGCCACAATCCATGGAGTCGCAAAAGAGCTGGACACGGCTGAGCACCTGAGCAAGCATGCACACGCAGACGTGAAAGTAGGAAGCAGAAGAGGCTCAACCACCGGGAGCCCATGCCTGCCTGGCCTAGAAATTCCTCACCCAGAGGGACAGGCTGCGGCTCCGAAACCATGGTGCTGGTCAGGGCCTCCCAGCTTCCCAGGGAAAGCAGTATGTTACCCTTTTTACATGGAGGGGAAGGCAAGCCTGCGCAGCACACACTACACTGATATATCAATAGAAGGGGCCACCTGCCGCCCGCCCCCTTGTCCAACGGCCAGAGCGCCCACTGTCAGGTTGGCCCGGATCCCAAACTGAGCCGGGAAGAAAGATGACAGCCCCCTGGGAATGGAAGAAAATACACCTGCTATTTTATTTTATAGGAGGCTTCTTAGAAACTTGACATCGGCTGTGACAGTACTGATAGAATCTAATTGGTTTACTGCTGAAATCTTCTGTGTTCCTAGATTGCATGACAGCCCTTTGCAAGAGAGAAGCTGTTAGAAATAACCAGAAACTTCAAGCTGTCTGGATGTTGCACTTTTCTAGGTAACTCCAAAAAACAAAGAATATACTGGACTAAGATTTCCACCAAAAATTCTCGAAGATTTAATTAAATGAATAAGCCTCAATTACCTCAAAAACTTACTAATCCAGAAAAGCCACTGCCAATAAGGCCTTGCTGGAGTTCTAAAAAGAGATATTATAATTTATAAACAATAAAAAGATTAGGTACTTCCCTAGCGGTCCAGTGGTTAAGACTCTACCCTTCTAATGCAGGGGGCCCAGGTCAAGGCATCGGATGCCTCATGCTGCAACTAAGACCCAATGCAGCCAAATGAATAAATATTTAGAAAAAAAAGAATTACATAATATTCATTTGCTCCAAGTGGCCCATCAGTGTACAATATTAAAGGGCTACTTTAATCACGCCTCTGCTACCTCTATCACAAAAGTATTATTTTTTAAATATTCTATCCAATTCTTCATTGCTTACTAAAGGGATTTTTAAAATCAATTAATTTAGTTAGTTAACTGAAGTCAGTGAGAAAGTAGGATCCATTCAGAGTCAAGCCCCAGATGAAACAGCTATCTATGGCGGTCACTGCTGAAATGCAAAAGCAAACTTTGTTTTTTAAAAACCCAATATACGAAATAAAACTCTAGGAAGCTGAAAGTGGTGTTTCCAGTACTAGTATTTTCTGTAGCCTAGAAACAGCGGGAACTCCTCTGGCTTCTCGGTGTCTGTGTATGTGTTCTCTCTTCGGATCTAGGGCTGAATCACTCTCTGGCTTCATTCAGAATAACTGAGGCTCAATGGGGGCTGGTTACTTGTTCCAGTGCTTTATGCCCCAGGAAGCATGGGTCTGACTCACTACTAACGTGTGCCCTGTGTTTTGTTAATAAAAGCTGTGGAAAAGTCAGAAAACAGCACTTGGCTCTCACGTGGATTTTCCTATTTTCTTCACAGTAACTTAGAAAATGTCACTGCTCAAAATCAGTGGGTGTCAGGGAAACCCCCTTCCATTCTTGGAATCTCCAGTAAGTGGCCACAGGCCAGCAAACCTATCACTTTGGGATTAGTTTTCTCAGTTTTTCCTACTCATTAAAAAAATAATAATAATTTAAAAGATGGGCAGGGTTAGGGGGTAAATACTGATGAGATTATATCTGCCAAATTTTGAAGAAAATATATGGTAAAATCATTAACACTTATGAAATCTCCTGTCTCTGGGATTTTAAAAAGCAGGGTGGGATTTCCATTTATTTGAGGTGAGGTTTGAAATGGATGACCTCCCAGGGACCTTTCTAAATTTTAAGTCAAAAATAGACAGAGAAGTCCATTCACTCAGCAAAGTCAAGCAAAAAAGAAGCAGGCAGCCTGTTCCAAAGTTTCCTCTGAGCAATACCCTAACCACAGCCCAGCCTCAGCTGACATCCTTCACCTACAGCAAACCTGTGGACGTCTCCTAGCAGCGGGATCCACCCTTCTCCACCTCCCACTCAGGTCGGGGGTCGGAACCTCCTGGACAAACATGGTAGTTGGGACCTTTGGCCCAACTGAACATGAGGGTTTCTTGTAATGCTTTGATTAGCTTTTAAATAAAAGTCTTATTTGGGGAACTTCCCTGGCTATCCAGGGGTTGAGACTCCATGCTTCCAGTTCAGGGAGCTTGGGTTCAATCCCTGGTCAGGGAACTAAGATCTTGCATGCTGCATGTCACGACAAAAACAGATTTTTTAATTTGTAAATAATAATAATAAAAGTTTCAATTTGGACTTGCAAAATAGCCCAAAAAAATTTTTGGATGATAATCACTGGCAAGAATGTGATAAGATGGATATGCTCGAACAATACTATTAATAGAAGTATAAATTAGCAAAAATATTTCTGATAGACAGTATAGCACCATGCTGCTGCTGCTACTGCTGCTGCTAAGTCGCTTCAGTCATGTCCGACTCTGTGCGACCCCATAGACAGCAGCCCACCAGGATCCACCGTCCTTGGGATTCTCCAGGCAAGAACACTGGAGTGGGGTGCCATTTCCTTCTCCAATGCATGAAAGTGAAAAGTGAAAGTGAAGTTGCTCAGTCGTGTCCAACTCTAGCGACCCCATGGAATGCAGCCCACCAGGCCCCTCTGTCCATGGGATTTTCCAGGCAAAAGTACTGGAGTGGGGTGCCATTGCCCTCTCCGTTATAGCACCACACAAGCCCTTAAAACAAATATCTTTTAACTTAATTCTCCAACTCAGAATCTATCATGAGACCCATGCTTACTGAAGCATTATTCACAATTCCCAAGATATGGACACAACCTAAGTGTCAGTCAAAAGGATGGAAGAAGACATGATACACACACACACACACACACAATGGAGTACTATTTAGCCACGCAAAACAAGGAAATCCTGCCATTTATGACACCATGGATGGATCTTGAGGGCGTTATTCTGACATATATCAGATAGATACTGCATAGTACCACTTACAGGTGAAAGTATGAAAGTATTAGTCGCACAGTTGTGTCTGACTTTTTACGACCCCATGGACTGTAGCCTGACAGGTTCCTCTGTTCACGGAATTCTCCAGGCAAGAACACTGGAGTGGGTAGCCAATCTCTTCTCCAGTGGATCTTCCGATGCAGGGGTCAAACCTGGATCTCCCAAATTGCATGCAGATTCTTTACCATTTGAGCCATGTGAGAAACCTATCACTTATCGGTAGAATATTAAAAAAAAAAAAAAAAGTCCAACTCATAGAAACAAAATAGAAAAGTGGTTGCCAGAGTTGGGGTTTGGGAGACTAGGGAGAGGTTAGTAAAAGAGTATAAACTTTCAGCTGTAAAATGAATAAGATTGAATGTAAAACATGGTACCTATCACTGATAACACCATATTGTATAACTGAAATGTGCTGAGAGAGTAACACTTGAATGTTCTCACATACACACAAAGATGAATTTGTGAATTGATGGGTGTATGAATTAACTAGATGGGAGTTAATTTAATTAACTAGATTAGAATCCTTTCACAATGCATACATACATTAAATCACCACAATGTACACATTTACACTTTAAATATCTTACAACTTTGTCAATTATACTTCAATAAAGCTAAAAAAAATCAAAAACAGGAGGAAAAAAAGAAAATCAGGATTGTGAAAGAGTTGTATGCATCAGGTAATTCTCTCCATATGTTCTTTAAAAAAAAGGAATAAGCTAAATGTTGAACAACATGAGAAGAGATAAATAAACTAAGGCACATCCAGACACCAAGGCATTAAAATGCCACTAGAAAGCATATTTGCAAACAGCTATGTAATTCATAGTAAATTACTCTAGGGATAATGTGTATGTTGAAAGAAAAAAAACTCAGGTGTAAAGTTATAGACTAAGGATGCTACCAACTTAGATAAAAGCAATTTCACCCATGCAGACAATAATTACAGTAGGTCAGTGATGAAGCAAATCCCTCTCTAATGGTCAAGTAGGTGCATCTTCACCTCTCATCTGTCAACAGCTGGCCAAACTCTTTACCTCCATAGGGCATCACAACATGATAATCATATGTCTCCCTGGATGACATGTCCTCTGACACAGCTGACCTATGAATGAGAGCTCCCTGCAGGCAAGGACCGGTCCCAATATTTCTTTGGGTACCCAACAATTTATTCTGCTCTGACACCCCAGAGATGCTTATTCATTCCTGCATAACTTGCCATATGTCAGCATGGAATGCCCAGATGGCAGGAAGAAATTGTCTTTTTTTTTTTTCTTTTTTGATTTTGAATTTCTTTAAAAAAAAATTAATTTATTTATTTTAATTGGAAGGCTTGTCTTTGAGAGAAAATATGCCCAGTGTCCATTTGATGTCAACATTCGAGCAGGGCCACTATATCAGAGAGCCCGAGATCACCCCTTGCACGCTGATCAGCTGCGGCCTGCCCAGACCTCACTTCTGCAGGAACCAGGAGCCAAACAAAAGCCTAGCTGGCCTGCAATTCTCTGATCCTGAGGCCTGGTTCCCAGCCCACAGCCCTGCAAAGTCGTCCTTCCCTGGGCCCAATACCTCCATCCCAGCCCAAGCCCCAGGGCCACCTTCTGAGCAATCCTCCTGGCCGAATGCCACCCTAAGCAACATTTTCCCACCTCCTGCTCTGCAAGGGATCTCTCCTCTGTTTTCCTTCTCAGGAGTCTGTTTTCTCTGGCATTGTGGCACCCCCAAATTCCTGGCTCTCTCTCTTCAAAGACACAACACTGAAATTCTATTCAAACATCTGCCACATTCCATGAAGTAGCTGTGCTATTTGCAACTTCTCCCTCTCTCTCACATACACACACACAGACACACAAAGAAACTCAAAAGATCACGTCCATCACCCTGTGTTTAGGCAATAATAACAGCTGCTGTTTTGTGAAAACTGATTGTATTTCAGCACTGTGCTAAGTTCTCTCCATGGACCACCCTATGAGACAAGTACTGTGTCCATTTCACAGATGAGGAAACAGGCTTAAGGAGTTTAAACACTTGTCCGAAGTCACACAAATCAACTGGGACTCAGCCCTAAGCAGTCTGACTCGGGAGCTCCAGGAGCGTAATGTTAAGAAACAAGTCCACAGGCCTCAGCAGCCCACAGCACTGCCAGCATCTGGGGCCCGGGGAGATGCTTAGGGACTCTGCTAACAGACCACTCGTACACACCCACAATGAGGCTCACTTCTGGCAGAACATCCAGGGATGCCGGGAGTCCTGGAGCAGGATGCGCTGGGCCAGTAAGGAAAGAAGGAACAGGAAGAAATAGGACTCCAAGAGCAGCAGAGGCCACCAGCAAAGAGAATTTCACTCGCCCTGGAAAAACTGTTAACACGGAATACAGCAAGTGGTTTCCAGTGCTCTCCACTGCCAAGTACTAGTCAGAACCTCCTCTCTGGTACCCACGGACATCCTGGCCTTATGGCCACCCCATTCTGCAGACGAAGCCTTTTCCCCTTCAGTACCGCCCCTCAACACACAGTATGTGAGATCAACACTCCCGCCCCAGACCTGCAGGGTCCTGGCTTAGCTTTATCACGCTCCATCTGAGCAGTTTGGAAATGAAGGCCTCCAGACAGAGGGCCTGTAACAGAAGCAGAAACAGGACTCTGGGAGCCTTGAGTCACCCCTCCACCACCCTTCCTCTGCGCGCTACACGATTTTTCCTTCTCTGAATTTTATGTGCAACCAGCAATCAAGACAGGAAAAACAAGCAAGTCTTACACACACCCGAGAAAATGCTGATTTGTCTATTCTATTAATAACACCAAATCTCAGCAAATGCAAATAGCATTATATGCCCAATTCCATAAAAAGTTCAATCCAAACTAAATGTTTCTAGTTTAAATGACATTGCAAAGACCTCTCCATTAATAAACTTAACACTGATTTTTTAAAGTGACTATCCTGTTTCCTAAGAAAAAAACTATGTAGCCACTAAGAAATCAACATAGGCAATATTTTTTAAGTGAATGAAATACTGCCTTTTATTCTGCTACACTACACAAATCTTAGCACAAGAAAAGCTATAATCATATATTAATAAATACTGTGGCCCCCACAGTCAACTGCCTCTCTATTTTAAAGAAGACAGGATAACCATGATTTCAATGTGCTTTGAACAGGGAAGTGATTTCTTAGAGATAATTTTCTAGTTTAGAATAAAGAATCAAAATATGCAGAAGTAAGACCCTGAGAAAGAGCCATGGACATAGAACATTTGTAAGAAGAACATTTGTAAGAAATAATTTTTAGAATATATAGATACTTATACAATAAATGTATCTCACCAACATAGACTCCAAGATACTAAAAGAATTGGCCAGGTAAGTAACTGTATTTTTGAAAGAGAAAAATCAGATACGTTTCAAGTTTAAGGACTAGAAAATCTTAGGAAGCCTGAAACATCACTTTTCAAGAGAGGGTTGTCCTGATGATAATAATGGGACTGAAAATAGAAGGAGTAGTGGGAATCTATAAACGTGAGGAGGTAACACCATCAAACAGGGAAACAAGACACATTTACAAGGGAAAATTGGAGTGCCTTACCTTGATGCCTTTTTTCAGTGAAAATTAAAAATGAATGTGAACAGATAATGTAGAGCACAGAAGAGAAACTGACTCTCCGTCATTTATTTCCTGAATCTGAACTGAATTTAGCCATCAAGCAAGACCAGAAAAACTTCAACTAGAATGATGTCTACACAGGAAGCCAAGTGGAGAAATAAGCAAATCAAAGACCCAAAAAATCAAGACAAAAAATCTGGACACTGTGGGTAGGAAAGAAGATTTTGTGAGGAAACAATTCAAATTGAAATTCACAGGGAAGAGCCACTCAAGTTTCCTCTCCGCTTGGCCTAAAATATTTCAAAACCATGGGGAAAGAATATCAAAACACTTCCAGAAACAGGCCTACAAATGGGCATTAGTACTAGATTCATTTAAAAGTGAGACTTGAGAAAGCTATAAAGAGTTCCCAGAAGGCAAGATTTTGTACAAAATGCAGTATCTCCTGCCGAACAGGAGATGATGAGGCGCCGTAGGAAAAAAGGCCAGATCAAAAACCCTCACCAGGTCCTCTCTGTGGCTGCTCCACTCTCCCGGCTACTGCTGAAACCACAGAGGGAAAAGATGACCTCCAGGACAACACATGTCACAGCCAACAAGATCATGTCACAGCCAATGTGTACGACTGTACATGGTCCACTGTCTGCTTTGCACACTGAGCTTGCTGAGAGAGGCAGGGTTTTGCAAAACGAACAGAAAAGAAAGTTTAGTGTAATTATCTCCAGAAAATAAAACAGCCAAGACTCTGCCAAAGTAACAAACGTATATTTATTTCCCCATCCCCATTCTCCCCCCTCCCACTCAAAAGGAGAACAATTTTAAATAAAGGAACTAAACTACACATACATGCATTAGATGATCACTGGTGGACTTTCAAGTTTCAGAAAGCTGCAGAGTTTGCCTCCAAATCAAGGAACTGGAGGAGAGTTGTCAACCCTTAATTTTTCCAGCAAGGTCAGTACATCGAAACTACTGATATGGTTACCATTATTTCATGACAGAAAGGATATTTACCATGACAAAATAGGAAAGACAAAATTTCAAGAAAAAAAAAAAGGATAATCATTTACCTTAACGTATCTGGATTTCTGGAAAGCCCAGTATATTGTTATGAACCTGGGAAAACTCTGTCGTGAACCAGTGCCGAGAAAAAGTGGTCAAGCAAATGGGTGGCTTAATAAGCCCTCCAGCGATTCTGATTCCAGCTACGGTTAGAGGACCACTGGCAGAAAGCATGTGGACTTCAGAACCGGGAAAGGAGCCCCCGGAGCCTGATTCAAAGCTGAACAGCCCTAGGTTTCTCACCATCAAACTCAGAGATTCTACAACCCATTTTTCCCCAAACAATGGCACGATTCTTTTCTGAAATATACAGTATGACAAAGGAACAGAACATGTGAAATCAGAACTATATCCCATATCCAAGGACTCGTGATCCATAAACACCAGCGAACAACCAGAAACTTCTCTTTCAGGCCTTCAAACCACAGTCGCCTGTCCTTCTGTCCGGTGGCCCTGCAGAGTCACCACCTTCCTCACGATCACCAGACAACACTCACACCCCGTAAGGTGTGAAGGCGATTCCATTTTTATTTTGATCAACCCAGCAACCCTGTGGAGTACGTGTAGTAATAGATACGATCACCCCTTTGGCTTGGCGAGCGCATGTCAACTACTTGAGCATTTAGTATTGCTCTGAACAGGAGTTTTATGCTTTTTATTTTCAAAATAGTGATCTTTGGAGAAGGAAATGATAACCCAACTCCAGTATTCTTGCTTGGACATCCCATGGGCAGAGGAGCCTGGTGGGCTACAGGCCATGGGGTTGCAAAGAGTTGGACATGACTTAGGGACAGAACGGCAGCAGCAAAGGAAATTATACCTTATTAGATAATGCACAGTAGAAAAGCTCATGTCACACAGACTGGCAAATTATTTTCCTTAACAGATCCCTCTTCCACTGGGTACGCAGTTTGTCTTAGGTTCCCAATCTTTCCTTCCACTGGGTGGGATTGGTCACAGAGTACGATACTACCACATTCACGTAATAAATGGCCATCATAAGGCACCTTACACTCTTCCTGCCCTGTGTTATACTGGACTTGAGAGACTTCTGTGGCAGACTTGCGCACTGTGTATTAAGTACTGCTGCTGCTGCTGCTAAGTCGCTTCAGTCACGTCCGATTCTGTGCAACCCCAGAGACGGCAGCCCACCAGGCTCCCCCGTCCCTGGGATTCTCCAGGCAAGAACACTGGAGTGGGTTGCCATTTCCTTCTCCAATGCATGAAAGTGAGAAGTGAAAGTGAAGTCACTCAGTCCTGTCCGACTCTTAGCGACCCCATGGACTGCAGCCTACCAGGCTCCTCCGTCCATGGGATTTTCCAGACAAGAGTACTGGAGTGGGGTGCCATTGCCTTCTCCAGTATTAAGTACAGTAGAGAGCAAAGTGAAAGAAGCTAGAGGCTTCTGGGTGAAACAATTCTCCACTAACATATCTTCACCAGTTGTTTTTTTGCTTTGTTTTTAAAGCAAGAATTAAGTTTCTACTCTGTTGAGCTCTTACAGATTTTAGTCTGTTGGTTGAATGCATACAGCTTAGCCAACTGTTAGAGCTGGATGAAACCTATGAATATAATAAACATCAGAAGACCTTAAAAAAAAAAAAGCGTTCCTTC
>NW_011494909.1:679451-701931 GCF_000754665.1 Bison bison bison
ATCTTAAAAAAAAAAAAAAAAGCGTTCCTTCATTCTGTCCCTTGCAATTCAGCACCAGAGTCCTTCCCATGGTACAATCCCCAAATTCATGATTGCCTAAGTGGCTGAGTCTGTCGTGATGAATACAGCACACAGAGAATGCTGTTCTGGATGCTTTCCCAGAAGACTTTTGAGGCAGTTTCAGCCCCTCCCTGCACAGGTGGGACAGGCGTTCCACTCAGAGCCTCAGACCCAGCGACCTGCATCTCTCCCCTGTGGGCCTCCCTTAGGGTCCCTGGGGACCACCATGTGCTTCCAAGGATCTCCCTGGGTCCCCGTGCACCTCAGTCAGGCTGGCCTTCACCTCAGCCAAAGGTACCAAAGGGCCTTTCTCCCCAGCATTTGAATAATACCTCCCAATACATCTGCCAAGAGACGTGGGCATCACTGCTATAACCTCAAGACAGCCAGTCCCCCTGGAGAAGTGAAGGGGCCTGTCTTCTATCTAAGGAGCTGCTCTCAGGAAGATGGCTGAGCACCTCCTCTCAAAGTCCTGGAACCACCTCTGTGACTCAAGCCAGGATGGGTGAAGGGCGTCATAAGTAGAAAAGGTCAGCAGGGATGTTCATGACCTCTTTCCAGGGACAGGAAGAGCCCAGAAGGACCCAACACAGATGACACAGGCTCATCTAAAGGAAAGAAAGCGGAAAAAGAGGCTGGAAAATTCAGGCCCAAACACCCCCACTTTACCCGGACCCGCTTCTGTTACATTCAACCCCAGCACCTGCTACACCTCACACTTGGTTTCATTTTTAATAGATGCCATTGCACTTTTCTCTCCTCAGTGGTTATGGAGAGGTGGGCGAGCACTGGAACTAGCTGGGGGCAAAGTACGTGGTGCCTGCTTCCCTCTCGCCTTCCCACCCTGAGCCACCAAGGCCAGACGCTCTGTGAGACACCACAAAACGGGGATCCCAACACGAACTCACACCACTGTGCACAGCCCAAGCCACTGAGGTCAAGCCGAAATTCTTTTTTAACTAGAGCCAGGAACTTGTGAGCTCAGGTTCTTGGCATCCTCCCCACACGCACCCGCCCAAAAAAATAAAACCCAGCCAAGGCTCAGCTATGCCCATGGGATAAGAAAACAAGACACAGAGGCCTGGCCGACGTCATCTCGTCCTGGAGATGGTTACTCGGCACCCAGACCAGCCCAAATAAATACTCTGTGAGTCAATATTTAGTGAGGTGGGCTCAGAGTTTAGTAAAGGAACGAAAGCGCTGGATTTGCAAGCATGTCTTGCAACATGAGCTGGGGTCTACAAGCATTCTAGAAAGGTCACAGCCTCACAGCGGCCACTGCAACAAAGCACGGTGCTCCAGCACATTTGGCAACTGGCGCAAACCCAAGAACAAAAGCACGAAGTATATCTGCAGAGATGGGTTAAGAATAATCAATATAAGCGGGCAGGGGAAAAGAATGTCCTTCCAGATAAAACCAAAGCTCAACAAAGACAAGACCCCAGGCTATCCCTAAGGTCCAGAATTGCTTTGCTTCTGGTCACCTATTAAACTGTGTGTCTTCCCAGCTCAGAGAGAACTGGTATCTATTGTCAAACTTATTATATATTTGCTCCACTGCCTTATCACACTGCATGTGTCCTCCTTTGATTTGTGAAACCAGCAACAAAAAAAAAATTTATCAATTCACTTTCTCTGGAGAGCAGCCTTCCTGATAAGTACCTTTTTTTTAATGTGTTTCTTCAACCTTCAAGACACATGTATTACAAGGGGACAGATAACAAGCCTGTTTTGAGCAGACTGTAAATCAGGTCACTATCAAGCTTCAAAGAAACTGGCTTTTCCTTTAAACACTTTTGGGGTGGGAGGTAGAGCAAAACTGCTCCAAGTTCTTGCAATTCCACCCCGGCCTCCTATTAGCACCTCCAGACACGTTTACAAACTGGATGACCTCACTTATGAGAGATAGAAAAATACACACATATCAAGAAAGTGCACAGTTACACCCACTCACACCAGGAAATAGCATTTCTGACTTGTCACCACCATCATCTGGCTGGAAACTGTTTGTAAAGTCAGTCAAGAAATATTTACTAGCAATATGGCAGGCAAATTAATCTGACAGTAACCATGGGGAAGCCCTAAGAAAATAAACAGCATATATTAAGATTTCAAATGACCTGGTTAAAGGAAATGTGGTATATCCATACAGTGGGATGGTATTCAGCCATAAAGAAGCTCTGACACATGCTATCATATGGACGGAACATGAGAACTGGTTTTTTCCAACATAAGTGAAGGAAGCCAGTCAAAAAAGGCCAAATATTGCATGATTCCACTTCCATGAGGAACCTAGAATAGGCAAATACGTAGAGACAGAAAACAGATCAGAGGTTCTAAGGGCTGGGGGGTGGGGTAATGGTGAGTTATTGCTTAATGGCTGCAGAGTTTCCATTTGGGATAATGTAAGAGCTTTGAACCAGGTAGTGGTGATGGTCGCTCAACATTGTGGATGCAGTTAATGCCAGCGAATTGTACACTTTAAAATGGCTTAAGTGAAAAAAAATGGTTAAAATGGCAAACCTTATGATATACACAAAATACATTAAACACACACACACACATATTTACCACAATTTTAAAAGGATTATTGATATACCAAAAACTACTGAATGGTATACTTTATACATGGTGAGTTGCACAATCTCTGAATCTATATGAATTTATAGTCTCAATAAAGCTGTTGTTTTTTTTTTTTTTTAAGATTTCAAGTAGCCAAAGAGAGCTAGCTTCCTGACCATCCTGTCTGAAAGAGTATTCCCTTTTTCCCCTTAGTTTCTATCACAGCAGTCATCATAAGGCGTAGCTGCTTTATCGCTCTATGTACACATTCAGAGCCTCCATCCCATCTCCCCTCCTACTCATGAGTGTAGGGGCCAAGTACATGAAGGCAGGGACCATGCACTGGACCCCTCAGCACCTAGTGTGATGCCTGCTCAGGGAAAGTGCTGATTAAACATTTATAGAATGAGTAAACAAAGTAAGTAAGCAATGAAATGAGCGAGAATGAAACAAAAATCACAAAAGAGAAAAAATACCTATTTTACTTGAAAAGGATGAGCACAGGCAAGTACCAATGACCGGTCCACACCACTGGACCACGCGCTGGGTGATGTCCAAGATGAGGAAGGGAAGCTGCTTACATTTCTGAGTTCCTGAGTCACCAAAGCTTTGCCACATCACCACCCGCCACACCTGCCTGAACCTGAAGGCCCAGTCTGCACTAGACGGAAACAGCTCTTGGGAGAAAGATCCGAGAAGACACCTCTCCTTGGTTCACACATGTTCGCGAGCAAAGAAAGTTGACTGGGCCACATGCACACCTGGATGAGTGGCTGCGGGGCTTCAAAGCGGGCGTGAGAAAATGAGAGTCAGCAAACCATACCCCTCGCAATGGGTGGGGGAATCCGTTTTTGTCTTCCCCGGAAGATTTGCTTGGGGAAAAGCACTCAAACCACAAACCATAAAATGCTCGGGAATATCACCTATTTGGATGAAACTTGTCAACTTCTGCCACAGGTGCAACTGTGGCAGGTTGGATCTACCATCTACCCGACCAGATAGTCATTCAACCAGCCATCCTTTGGCCACAGCAGCCCCCTTCCTCTCCTGAAGAGGGTCACCGTCTAGTGGGAAAAACTGTAGTATCGTGCGCAGGTACAGAGATGGAGTTGGAGAGGGGTCTCTGGGAACCTGTGAAATCATGACCTGGAATCATCCACGGAGTGGAAGGAGGGAGCTGGAAAGCAGAGAGACAGGTGGGGAACAACAAAGCAGAAAGGGTTGGGGGAGGAGTGGAAATGGAGATGGTTCCCATGAACAGCTCCCATGAAGCTAGAGGCAAGTTTCTGTAGGATTCCAAGCTGGGCCACGACAGGACCCTGTCTGCATTTTAGACACTTGTCTCATGGGGATCTCTGCTTGCAGAGTAGGCATTTTTATCTCCATTTTACTCATCAGGCTCAGTGGGGTCAGAGAGGCTGGATTCCACACCAGGCTGCCAACTGCAGGGCCCACACTTCTTCCAGCAGGCTACAGAGAATGTACTGAGGGATTTAGCCATGACCATCCATAAGGAACAAGGTAGGCTAGCAGATGGTGGTACAGGAATGTGGATCTTAAAGATTTCTTTTAGAATTTCAGGACACCTGAGCAGGTTTAGAGGCAGCATGGAAAAGAGACAGAGATGAAGACAAAATGGAAAATGGCAAAGAGGAGAGATGGTGGTTGAGGAAGCAGCAAGCTGGGGCAGTAAGGACCCAGCAGAAGGCATCTTCCTTAGAAAGAAAGAAGAGATTCTGGGGTTTGGAAAAGTGCAGTTGCCACAAGTTACTGTGGCTGGCCTCAATCTCCTCTGTAAAGAGACAGAGAAAATCAAGAACAAGCAGCATGGAAAAGGGTTGGAATCCTCCATGAGAAAACCAAACAAACTGGAGAGACGACTTGCTAGGCAACAGACAAGGCCTAGGCAGAGTCAGAAAGCAGGACTCCGCAGAGAACCCAATGGCTTAGTTTTGTTTAATCTTTAGTCAGACGTTCATTTATATTTTCTTGTTATTTCTTATGTTTTTATTTCTGTTTAATATTTAACTTTCTAGTATCTGGAATTGATTTTGGTGTCTGGGGAGAAGTGGTGGTCCCTAATCAGGAATGGAAGACAGGGATGCTGAATATCCAGGGATACGAACATTCAGGGATGCCCCGGGCAGGGCTCAGCAAGCAAGAGCCATCATAGCCACAGAACCAACAGGGGCCCCCCACTGAAAAACACTATGTGTTATTTTTCCCAACATTAGCCCACCATACCAGTGTCGAAGATTTATTCACATACAGTTATCCATTTGACAAATGAGCGCTGAGCAGCTCCTGCGTGCCAGCACTGTGTCAAACACATGCAAAGTCAGTACCAGGGCACACAAGTCGCACACTTTTACCTCCCCTTTTCCTGCTGATCTTAAGACATCTGTAGAGAAATGCACTTGAAATGCTCTGACATTCATAAACAACTTGAAAGGGCTGGCAAAATATTCCCAGGCAGAGGCCCTGTAGGTCCTGGTAAGAACTATTTGTTATAAACATTTAATTACATGTGCAAATACTAAGAGCTAAGTGGTTAAACACTGTGACCACACTTGTATGCTCAGCAAACTCCACTTTCATGGATACCAGCCTGCCGCTGCTGGTTATCGCTGGGCATTCCAAACCAATAGGGGTCTCCAAGAATGAGGTCTTACTGGGGGGTGGGGCATGCAGTACATGCTTAAAGAGCAAGACAATTACAGGTGTTAACTATTCTGTGTTCAATCTGACTGACTAATGTTTTAAGATAGATGCTTAGGACAAGGGGCATGTGAGTCAATATGTAAGCCAGTCTAAGCAAACAGTGCGGCGGTGTCGCTGGCTTATTGCCTGCCTTCCCACGGAACATAGAAGTGGTGTGCTGGGCTTCCCTGGTGGCTCAGTGGTGAAGAATCTGCCTGCCACTGTAGGAGACATGGGTTCGATCCCTGATCAGGCAGGAACCCCACATGCATCAGAATAACTAAGCCCGTGTGCCACATCTGCTGATCCTGCGCTCTAGAGTCCAAGAGCGGTGACGACTGAAGCCCGTGCACCCTAGGGCCCACGCTCCAGCACAAGAGAAGCCGCCGCGATGAGAAGCCCGCACCCTGCAACTAGAGAGCAGCCCCCACTCGCCACAACGAGAGAAAAAAAAAAAAAAGCCTATGCAGCAATGAAGCCCCAGGACAGCCAAAAATAGACAAATAAATAAAATTATTTTTAAAAATGGTGTGTGTTACAATGTTTTTAATGGTTACTGGAAAAAAAAAAATGATGTGTATTACAGTTCTCTCATTTCTACAAAGAACACCATCGATCCTCCCAAGGTTTCCTCAGCATTCTATCCACACTGGGATACAGTGTATTACCCTCCAAAATTCCCATGCTTCTGACTCAAGCCCAGGGACTGACACAGATGAGGTCTGTGAAATGAGCTGGCTGGGCGGGAGACGGCTGTGGATGTCCCCAGAGGCAGTGATGGGGACACGGGGCTATCTTCGGTATTTCAGAAGTCCCAGCAGAAACCAGACATCACCCACACTACGCGGCACAGGGTAAGCGTGTTTGCTTTGGACTACGATTATATCAACTCAGGTGCAGTGGGCATGGTGACACCACAGAGACGTTGGCAGCTAGGTCTGTCCTATATTAACAAAAATACACAGGACACGAAAAAGTGCTTCAAAAATACAGTATCCTTGGTCCTCAGGATGAAAAAGTTGAGGCTTAAGATTCCTTTTGCTTGATGATCCTATGATTCTAACTTCCACAGGAAGTTCTTCTTACCAAGAGTAACCCATGCTCAGGGTGGCCCTTACATTATGTCCATTACATAATTAACAGTAACAAACAGCTTTCTCTCTTAATCTCCCTACATGTGTTTATATATTTTCAACTAATTAAGGGCATATTTATTTACAAGGGATATAATATTTCCAAACCAAATTAGATGCAACTATATAATCTCTGAAGATGTTAAGAAACCATTTAGATTTGTTCAATCTGTGGTTTCTTCCTCAATTTCTTCCTCTTCAAAAATCTCAAGAAACTAGCTCATTTTTTTCTGTCTGATCTTTTTTTTCCCCCCCAAAAAAAGGCTTCAGTGCTGTAATCTGACCAATGTCCCTGGTCTCCACGTTGTCACAGTAAAGTCAGGACCACAATGTCACCCCACTGTGGTTCCTATGACAGAGGAGCAGTTGAGATGATATTGGGGGAAAAAATTAAAAGTTCAATGCTTTATATAAATACAGTTTATTATAATTTAATAATCATTAAAAATACACTATGATGAGATGGTTCGACGGCATCACCTACTCAATGGACGTTAGTCTGAGCAAGCTCCAGGAGCTGGTGATGGACAGGGTGTGTCCTGTCCTGCAGCCTGGTGTGCTGCAGGCCATGGGGTGGCAGAGAGTCGGACACGACTGAGTGACTGAACGGAACGGATGATTTTAAAGCACACGAAATTTTTGCAAATCAAGTATTCTTAGATGCAGTAATAGGAAGGTTTTCTACAGGAATTCTGTGGTGCACCTTTGCATGAATGGAGATTAAATCTCTTAGAAAATCAATCTTGAATCCCAGGTTTATGTTTGTGAATTTACAGTCATTCCATGAGATTTGTTCTTGTAACTATTTCAAGATATGATTTTTCTCAGTACTCACTGTGTCAAGAATTGGGAGAAGAAATACCATCAGCTATCTTGTTTAATCCGCACAAGTAAAGTGGGTTCTATCATCATCATTATGCAAGACAGACGTTTAGTCACAGAGCAGGGACCCGCCCAGGGAAGGGAGGAACGAGGTCCGCCTGAAACCAGAGCCAGCGTTCTAAGCTGCTGGGCAACGCCACAGGGGAACGTGAACACATGATGGCCAGGGCTAACCGTTTGTCCCAGGCCACTTTCAAAAACCAGCCCAAAGCCTCTACTGCATCTGGTTTCGTGTGCCCACACTAGTGTTCAGACCACACCAGTAGAGATTTTTTTTCTTTCCTCCCAGGTAATTTCACACATTCTGCTTCATGCTCTTTTTCTGCTAACAAACAGATCAACATAAATTACTTAAGTAGATAATGCAGGCAAAAACATGCAACAAGACAAAAAAAAATAACTTGCTTTTGAGATACAAGCCTGGAGCTGAATTTACACATTAATGGATCTCTCCACCCTGGGGTCCCACAGTCCATGCAATTTTACTCACTACATTTTCCCCACACGTCTCTCCTGCGCGTCCTCAGTGGAGGGACGATCTTTTCCAATGCCCAAACATGAAACCTCTTAGCCCTTCTCTCCCTGATGCAGACTGTGAAATCAAAAATGATCCCAGAGACTTAGACTTGACCACCTCAGCACATCTTCTGTCTGTCCCCCTCTCTCCGTGCCCCCTGCCAGTTAGGGCACTTACCTCTTCCCAGAGTCCCCCACTCATGAATCCAAGAGCAATTTAATTGGTCTGCCTGACACCCACCTTCAACTTCCCAACTTCCTCTCCAAAGTGGTCTTTCACACACACAAAAAGACAGATCACGTTTTCCCTTCAATTCCCCCACCTTCAGGATCAATTACGAACTACTCAGTGTGGCCCCCAAAGTCCCTGAAACCAAAGCCCTAAGTCCCTCTCCAGCCTCCTCTCCCACCACTCCCCTATTCTTGCCTGAACCCCCAAGCAGACCCTATGCTGTTTCACCCTCTGGGTCTTAGGACCAGAGAGGACCATCTGCCTGGAAGCCCTCTCTCCTGTGCTGAGCTGGTAAACTCCTACCCATCTCTCAAGCCTCAGGCTAAGCCCAACCTCCTCCTCCTCTGTGAAGCCTTCCCTGATGCTCCCAGGCAGACTCTGAGACACCCCGAGCTCAGCTCAGCAACCTCCCCTACCAGCTTCACTGTGCTGCGATACAGATGCTTCTCCCCAGGGGAGAGTGGGCTCCTTGGCCCCAGGGCTGACCACTGGCTGGCTGTATCTCCAGCACCCAGCACGGGCCCAGGCATAACACTGGAGCTCAGCCATATCTACTGATGCCATAAATATGAATAAAAAACAGCACACACAGCTTTACAATTTGTTGGGAGGGAAATCAGACTTGGAATCTGATTTGAGCTTACAAAACACTCCACAAAGAGGAGTTGATGAGCCAGAGACTTGTCACCGAAGGAGGAGGGAATTGCACAAGGACCCTTAATGCTCACATCACACTCTGGGTACAGGCTGTGAGTCTGTCCACTCAAACACCAAGCCCGCATGTGGGGATTCCAGAAGGATAAAGTCACATCTTAAAATACACTTAGCTCCTCAGAATATAAATTTCTCAAAACTATGAGTTATTTTTTATGTACTATTTGGTAGGGATGAGTGATTGTGGGACTCGCTGCTATTAAAAAAAAAAATAGTGGAAGTCAAGTGACATCAGAAGCTAACTGATGGTTCTGAAAGTAAATCAGGAGGTCGGTGCAGCTTCCAAACTCCGGGCTTCTTTTCTGAAGTCTTTTATTCTTCAGATGACAGAAGCTTCAGTCAAATGGTAAAAGAGTAACTAACTCAGATGCTGTTCCCCTCACTCAGCCTCCATCTGACTCTCAGACTTTAAATTCGCAGCCAGAAGTGGGTTCACAGTTAAGTTTAAAGAGCAAAGTCATTTCCCATCATTAGAACATTTCTCCTTTGGGTGAACATCAAAGACTCCTAATGGATGTCCACCTGTGTTACGGAGCCACTTTAAAAGACTGTCTTGTAAAAATAAAGTATGCCATACTCTGAGCAAAAAACTCTGAAATCTTTTCTTAAATTTCTAATGTCATGCCATCCACATGCAAGTTATAGTCCGCTCAGTTTCCTGACTGACAATAGTTACGTCCTATAAAATGATCGCAAGGACTGAATTTGCAAATTCTGAGCCATTTCTCCCAGGGGAAATACAGGATTTGGGTTCCTACGAGCCTCTGGTAGCAGCAACTCCCTCCACAGACAAATGTGTCACCTTGCTTTGTGAGTTTCTGTCCAGAGATATCTTATTTAATACATTTTCTGGTTCTGTAACAGTAAACTCAGGACCAACGGGGACCGACGGCACTGAGGGAAGCTTATCTAACACATTATTTTCTCTGTAAAGCAGGTGGCTGCCTCCTTGCACCCAGGAACACTAGGCAGCCCAAGGCACTCTGCTTGGGTGCCGTTTTAAACAGTGAAGTCACTGACAAAATGCAAAAAAGCACAGCCTTAGAAGGACCGTGGATGGAGGAGCCTGGGGGGCTGCAGTCCGTGGGGTTGCTAAGAGTCGGACACAACTGAGCGACTGAACAACAACAACAAATGCATAACAGTAATCAATCATGGCAACTAAATACAGGAACTTTGTATAGGTCTTTACAGCCACAGGAAATTTAATTGACACATATAGACATATTTTTTGCAAGAACAAACATTATACTCAGTTTTAACATTGTCTTTGGGAATAGGATATGAATTTAAACTAAAAAAAGAATGAAGCAGAAATTCCAATGGTTAAAGAAAAGTCCATTTAAGCCTTTTTTACATGGATGATGATAGGTATCAAGTCTCTATTTAGATTCCACTGATTATATTTAAAAGAATGATATAATTGTTTTATTTCAAGATGTCAATATTTACAATAAGTTGGAAATAACATCCTTTGAAACTCTTTTTTAACCTTTTTTTTTTAATTAGAGTTAATCTACAACATTGTTATTTTCAAGTATACAGCACAGTGATTCAGTTACACATACACACAGATTGCAGATATTTTACCATTAAAGGTTATTACAAGACATTGAATATAGTTCCCTGGGCTATACAGTAGGACCTTACTGTGTATTTTATATTGGGTTGGCCAGAAAGTTCATTCAGGTTTTTCTGTACCATCTTATGGAAAAACCCAAATGAACTCTGTGGCCAACCCAATATACAGTAGTGTGCATCTGTTAATCCCAAACTCCTAAAGTACCAAAACTCTTAAATTATGATGAAAAATCTTTGCTGTCAACTCAGAGTGTGTGAGGGGGCAGATGGCTTTATCAAATTATTTTGGGGATTAGGGGAGTAAAAGAAAGTGTACAGGCCACCCCGAGGGAGGTTCACCCCTCAGTTCCAGCACACTCTGGGTCTTAACTTTTTGCAAGAGAAGTTGGAAATCTGGATTTTCTATGTGCAATTGATCTTTTTTTAATATACCAGTTTGGAAATTTTTTCAACAGCATGCAGGCCAAACAAAACATACATGCAGGCCAGTATTTTTTCTACCTTGATTCTGAGCAATACTTAGCATCCTCTGTCAGCGTTTCCATATACTTAAAGGAGATCCACTCATTCAAAAAAACCTCATTGAACAGCGGGGGCTGAGCCAGGCAGTATCCTGGGCCCTGGGGACCCTGAGATGGCAGAAGAAACACAATACCTGCCTTCAAGGAAGACAGCAGAGCATGGAGGTAGGAGGGGCATCGACCAGGAGACAACCCTTTGCAATACTGTCTATTAAGTCCAGTGCTAAGGGGCTTGCTTCCCTGGTGGTCCAGTGGCTAAGACTCCATGCTCCCAATGCAGGGGGCTCTGGTTTGACCCCTGATCAGGGAACTAGACCCCACATGCCACAACCAAGAGTTTGAATGCTGCAACTAAGATCAAAGATTCCCACGTACTGCAACTAAGACCCGGCACAGACAAATAAACATTTTTAAATTAAAAATAAATCCAGTGCTAGAGTTAGATCCTGGGTGCAACGGTCACGCATTTTGGCTTGGGTGGGTCAGGAGCATATGGTTCCATCTGCAGAAGCTCAGGGCTAAAGAGAAAGCAGGAAGAGAAGTGTCCCCAAAAAACAACAAAAGTGTGACTTCAGTGCTGGTCATCGGATTGATCACCTTGGGAAGGCTCCTTGTGAGATGGCCAGCCAGGCAGACAGGAGCAAAGACCTTGACAGGACGTCCGAAAACTAAGACCACACAGAGGAGACAAAAACCAGCCCCTCTCCTCACTTGCAGTTCTTCAGTTAAAAACAGGCACAAGATGGAAATAAACCATTGAGACAAGATCCAAAAATAATCTTAACTGGGTGTCCAAGCTCATACAAAAATTCTTGTTTTAATCACTTCTGCAAGGCAGCTGAAAGGTATGCACCAAAGCTCAGCTTGTGAAGCAATCAGTTTAATCTGTTTCTTTGAAAGATTAATTAAAACCGAGATTACCAACAGCGGCAGATGAGTCGGGTCAGCCAATGAGGCACATCTGAGATGAGAAGGAAACAGTTTTACCATCAGACAAACACAGCTGCTGGCCAAGCGCGGAGATGCTGCACAAAACCTGCCTCTGCCTGGGCCCGTAATTCAATTCCTGGGGATGACACTTGAGTTAAAAACGCAAACCTTGGGCATGGCTCGAGGCAGGCAATCAGTCTGCCCCGTAGGCAGTGCTGGCCGGCAGACTCTGCAGCCTTGAACTGTGGAATCAAGCCAGCAACAGACGCAGATGGAGCAGGCGGAGGGGAGAGCTGTAAGGAAAGGAATGTTCTCTGATGAAAGGCTGCTTCTTTCATAGACAGGAGAGAGGAGATTAAGTAGGAGACCCTTCTGGAAATCCGAGAGGAACCAGAATCTGAACACACTGTCACTGGACTAAGTTATGATACATTGAAAAAACCTCAACCACACTCATCAGGAAAAAAAAACAATGTTGGCAACCATTTCCAGTGTTCTTCATTCCAAGAGGAATGGAGGAAGACTTACAACACGGAGTAAGGTGCAGAGGGTGGCGGCAAGGAGAAGCTGCCTCCCCCATCCCCACCATCTGGGCAAACAGCCTCCCAGGGGCTCCAGCATCGCCCCACCCAGAAAGTCCACTCTGGACACCCGTTTAAGCAGCCCTGGTCTGCAGGCTATGGAAGAATTATTCTTCAGGAAGTTTCCCCAAACATAATAGAGCATTGCTCGGTCCACTGGATGTCAGAGCCCTGAGTTCCAGTCCTATCCTGAGGGCCCTCGTAAACCCCCTGATCTCCACCCAGCTCCCCACCCGCACCCACCTCCACCCCGACCACTCACTGAAAAGGCTAGACCCAAATCCTATCTGATCTTTCTCACTCCAATATCTTCTTGTTCTGGATACATCCACCCTGCAGATTATGTAACAGTGGGCAGGCACTACAACTGTCTTCTTTTAGGGAGGGAAAAGAGTCAGAATCCAGAGAAATGCACCAAAATTTGAATCTCCAGCGTACTATGGACACCAAAGAGAAGGTTAGGCTTCAAGAATGGTTAAGAATATAGATCCCAGAGCTGCCTTTATTTTCTCTTCTGTAAAATGGGAAGAATACTAGCCTAATTTATAGGGTAGTCAGGAGGAGGAGACGGGTTTTTGTAAAAAGCACTTAGAACAAAATTGTGACACCAAGCACTAGGTGCAGAACTGCTTTAGCCACTATCAGGAAGCAGCTACAAATCACACGCGAATCAAACTGAAGGCACATCCCCGAAACCCAGCCTGCTTCTCCCAGCTCCCAGGTGAAGCACTCTCCCGAGTCCCCCACTGTGCATCCCGTCACCAGCTCAGGCCCACCTCCCTAGGACCATTGTGCCTGCCTCCCAGCCCCCAATACCCCAGACACTGAGGTCAGTTCCTCATATTCTAATATTAGAATACTATATTCTAATAACTTGTAGCATCTTGGATATTCTAACTGCTTGTGTCAGCAGCTAAAATTATAAACATTTTAGCCTAGAACTCAAGACACACTATGATCTGATCCTTTACCCACTCACCCCCACCCTTTTTTTTTTTAACTGAAGTATAGCTGATTACATTGTTAAATTTTTGGTATACAGCACAGTGATTCAGTTGTACATATACATATTTTTTGATTTCAGATTCTTTTCCCTAATAGATTATTACAAAATACTGAGTACAGTTCCTTTCTAAACCATAGGTCCTTACTGATTATTTTATACATAGTAGAGTGTATACGCTAATTCCCACCACCTAATTTATCCCTCCCCACTCCCAAAGAATGAAAAGATATGAGAAAAGTTTAAGAGACCTTTGGGACAATGTCAAACGCACCAACATTCGCATTATAGGGGTCTGAGAAGAAGAGGAAGAAAAAGGGCCTGAGAAAATATTTGAAGAGATAACAGTTGAAAACTTCTCTAACATGGGAAAGAAAACAGTCACCCAAGTCGAGGAAGCACAGAGAGACCCATCCAGGATGAACCCAAGGAGAAACATGCCAAGACACACAGTAATCACACTGACCAAAAAAAAAAAAAATATATATATATACATAAAAGCAAAAAGTAACATACAAGGGAAGCTCCACAAGACTATCAGCTGATTTTTTTCAGCAGAAACTGCAGGCCAGAAGGGACTGACACTATATAAAGTGATAAGGGACTTTCCTGATGGTCCAGTGGTTAAGACTCAGAGCTTTCAATGAAGGGGGCCAGAGTTGGATTCCTGGTCAAGGAATCTAAGATCCCACAAGCCACTTGATGTGTCCAAAAAGAAAAAAAAAAAAAAAAAAGGATGAAAAGGAAAAATCTACAACCTACAACTGCCCCCCAAGAATACTCGCTCCTTACCCTACCTCTCTAAACTTATTTCCTATTGGTTCCTTCATGCGTCCTTCACACTTACGTGAGTCCCATCCTTTATGCCAACCCTACCATCGCCCATGGTGGTGCTTTTGGCCTGGCATGTTTAACCTGCCCATGGTACCCACCTCCAAAGCTGGACATCCCCCAGGCTTCAAGGACTGGCTCGTGCTTTAATATGACTCCCCCCAGCTCTTCTCCCCCACAGATGGAATTAATGTCTCCATTTTGAATTGACACAGCTTTCATCTCTGAGCAGGGAAGGCAGAGGAGTGTCCTGCCTGGAATCTGAATCCCAGTCCTACCACTTACTAGCTGAATGTCATTCGTTAGAAAATTTAAATCTCTGACAGATAAAAAATATGTGGTGCATATACACAATGAAATATTACTTGACCATTAAAAAGAATGAAATAATGTCATTTTCAGCAACGTGGATGGACTAGACATTGTCATACTGAGTGAAGTAAGTCCGACAGAGAAAGAGAAAGAGAAATATCATATTTCTCTTTATCCCTTATGTGCAGAATCTAAAAAGAAATGATAAAATTGAACTTATTTACAAAACAGAAGCAGACTCACAGACTTAAGAAAACAAACTTACAGCTATTGGTGGGGG
This sequence comes from Bison bison bison, assembly GCF_000754665.1. Lineage (NCBI taxonomy): Eukaryota > Metazoa > Chordata > Mammalia > Artiodactyla > Bovidae > Bison > Bison bison. Next base: position 694,290 of record NW_011494909.1, read on the forward strand.
ATGTATGGGAAGAAGGGATGGTTAGGGAGTCTGGGATGGACATGCACACACCGCTATATTTAAAGTGGATCACCAACAAGCACCTACTGTACAGCACAGGGAACTCTGCTCAATGTTATGCCTGGAAGAGAGAATGGATACATGGATGTTTATGGCTGAGTCCCTTTTGCTGTCCACCTAAAAACTATCACAACATTGTTAATCAGCTATACTCCATACAAAAGAAAAAGCTTTTTAAAAAGAAAATTACAATCTTGGAAGAGATCTCACCATTGTGAGGGGCTTCCCTGGTGGCTCAGAGGTCAAAGCGTCTGCCTGCAATGAGGGAGACCTGGATTCGATCCCTGGGTCGGGACGATCCCCTGGAGAAGGAAATGGCAGCCCACTCCAGTACTCTTGCCTGGAGAATCCCATGGACAGAGGAGCCGGGAGGGCTACAGTCCACAGGGTCGCAAAGAGTCGGACACGACTGAGCAACTTCACTTTCATCATTCCGAGGAGGAGAAGTGGGCAAAACATAAAGAAAAATGCCTGGTTTAAATTCTCCTCACCTTCCCTCTCTCATGGAATTTATTACTCCTTTAAATTGTATTATAGTAATTTAGGTTTATAACTTTTCTTATTAATAATATATGTTCCATGAGCGCAGAATTTCTGTCTTTCTCAAAGGAATGAGCAGAAGGCCTGACATATAGTGAGAGCTGAACAAAAAAGTTCTGAATGGAGGGATAGGTGGATGGACAATTTTATACTTGCTCTATTATTTTTAATCATTCCCCAGTTTTACCTATACCGTTGTTAATGACAGCAACCATCCCATAAATTTAGTATAGATATCCAGATGGTTCTGAGGGAGATATTCAAATATTCTGAATCTTGAATGTTTCAATTCCATTCATTCAAATTGGCTTATTTTCTACTGGTTCCTTCATGAACCCCACTAGCAGAAAGCACTATGCCTGACGCCCTGTGGCCGATGAGAAGACAGAATTCTTACTCCCAAATTCACCAACTGGCAGAGTGAGGACGCTTTAACCAGCTTCACCAATTTAACCAACTGGAGTGTTTTGTTTTTCTTTTAAAAAAAAAAAAATTTGAAAATCACCATCCTGAAAAGGAATATTTTATTCATGCTGGTCTAAGTAATGAGGGGGAAAATATTCAGTACTCAAATGGAATAAAAAAAAAAAAAAAAGTCAGCATGAATTTCCAAAGACATCTGGAAAACTGGCAGAAGAATTAAAAATACGAAAGCACCGGTAATCCCAGCTGGGCTGAAATTGCCTTCCTGTGGAAACCCTGAATAGAAAATAAGCTTCTAAAAAGGCCCGCTCAATGCATTTTCTTTATATGCGTTACCAGACCTAAGACTGCTTTAGGAATTCCCAAAGACAATCCTCTGGAAAGTTCATTTACATAGTGATTCCGATTTAATCAGGGGAAGGCAAACCTACAACGTGTCCCCAGGGCCCCAAACGGGCTTTCAGTTCATGAACGTATTCAATTCTGCATTGAGAACAAGAATCCAGGCAGAGATCTGACCTAGAACAGAAGTCAAATCTCACCCTCCCCCAACCCCTTTACCCACGACAGTCAAAGACTGAGCCTCTTAGCACACCACACCTGAGAATAGGGCTTCCTCACTCTAAGAAGAGAGTGATGGCTCAACCCACCCATCTGGAGGCGGCCAGAACTGACCCTCAATCATTCCCTCCACCTCCATGCCAGATTTTGAGCCCGCACTGAACCCCATCAATTTAAGACAAACTCAACACTACGTATGACAGCATTCCATTGTCACACACACTGAGTCCATTCAGAATCTATGGGCTGGAAGGACCACCCAGGTGGTAAGGCTGGACCCACACATCATACCAGGATCAGCAGCTCACTGGCTGTGTGACCCAGGGGAAGTCACTTAACCCCTGTGGATTTCTGTTTCCTGATGTGTCACTTACATACTGGACAAGATGCTCTTGCTCTCATGTAACCTGAGTGTCAGGGGACAAAGAGCCTGTTAATATGTGTCTTCAGAAGTGCTTCTGGAGGCGTGATGGCCCTGGCCTTGCCCTCTTACCCCATTTCATTCCTGCATGCTGGGCTCTGTTCTGTTCCTGACTAGTTGTATATTCCCGAGAGACAGGGTTCCCTTTTTTGTGCCGGGTTTTTTTTTTTTTTTCCTCGACAAAACATGGGGATAAGCTGTATCTCTGCCAAGTCCCTTTTAACTCTAGAATTCTACCTTATCAGAGAAATCTTTTCCATTGGGGAGTAAAACAAGCTGAATCACTTCATGGTTCTCCAGCTCCTTGGTGCAAATCACTAGAAGGAAGGCTACAAAAATTCTGCATCACTTTGAAAATGGACAGGGCCATGTGCTTTATAAAAAGTCATGGATAGTGTAAACATTATGTATCTTTCCTCCAGAAAAGCCAGAGCAATCTATTGGTTACACTTGTGACTCAAAATCAAATCCCATTCAGAACCACCATGCACCTCCCCCAAGATCAAGTCACCATGGACCTCAGCAGGGTGCATCCCACGGTCCCTCTTGAAAAAGAGGGACTTTCCTAGCGGTCTAGTGGTAAAGACTCCAAGCTGCCAATGCAGGGGGCCTGGGTTCAATCCGTGGTCAGGGAACTAAGATCCCACATGCTGCTGTGGTATGGCCAAAAGATTTAAAAAAAAAAAAAAAAAAAAAAAACCTGTAAGAAACATGTCCTCCTCACTGGGGCTCTGGGAGATCTACTACCAACACAGATGCTGAATTCAACCCCCTCCACATGGAAAGCATTGAAAAAAAGCAGAAGACCACAGGGGACAATTCAAAGCCAGAAAGATTTTGTGACCACTGTGCTCTCGGGCTCTTCCCCAAGAAGGAAAGGGCTTCAGACAGAATAACAGTTGACAAGGACTCCAGGGTCAAGAAGAACAGTTTCCTTATAAATAAAACTTTCAAACTCACGGCCATTAACACTCACCCAAAATAACTGGACAGGAGCCGACCAGGAAAGGGCATGTTACTAAAACTGGCCCTCCAGCCTCCAAGAGGCTCAGCAGAATGATTCTTGCAGTGGGGAGGGGAGAAGGAGGTCTGGTTATTGTGCCAAAGCACTGGAAGGCACAGTAACTAGGTCACGTTCCCACTCGGGTGTGGATGAAGCCACTCGGCAGCTGCTTAGTGGTGCCGGGCAAAGCTGGGTCTGTCACGCTCAGCATCTCTTGGGGAAGCCTGAGGAAGGAGCCTCTGGCCACACCCTCCCCAGGTGAGTAATATCATGACATTTCTCCATATCTTAAAGAGCCTGTCTTTAGAGCAGTGTGCAGAATGTAGCTGGAGGTCTAAACACACATCAAGGACTGACGTGACATGAAACACGCATGCGGCAGCCTCCCTTCCACCCAAAGCCTCAACTCGCTCCAGGACCACACAGTGAGTGATGCAATCGTCAGCATGGGAGCTGAATGCAACAAATAAGAGCCCCTTCTCCAGCCAGATGATCTTGCCTCCTCGGCCAGATCCTGCAGAAGGAAACCACACAGACCAGAAGCCCCTTCAGTGGAAATGCAGCCGGGTCTCCCTGGCATGTAAATCACATCAACTTAATGAAAATCTTTGCAATTGGCATCACAATCCTCACCTTCCTTGGGGCTCATTACGCATTTTCTTCCAACAACAGTTTTCAGGAGAGCCTAGAAGCATGGTAATACACTCCATTCATGCCAGAGCTTGGGACTTCCTCAGGCGTGAGATTCTCCTTTTCATAGCAGACAGACCTCTACGCTGGCACAGCTTATCTGAAAAATGGTTGGAACCTCTAGCCCTGAGCGATTCTAGAGCCGCTGATAAGCCCTTCAAAAGCCTTGCAAGCATGCATTTTTCACAGTGTATTAATTCAAGAGGCTCGTTAGATGAGATGAGTTCTAATTTTTGCTTTTAACTTCTGCAATTAGCAGGCTGGTCCCTTTCCTTGGGCCTCCGAAGAACACACAGCAGAGACACAAATACAGAGGCTGCCAAAAATGTTTCCTGGGGAAAGAAGGCACCCCAGAATATCCCAGGGCTTTCTTCTCCTCTGCTTTTACCCAGTTTTACTTGACACCATTTATTTGCAGACAAAAGACCTGGAAGCTGGAGTCCGGGGAAAAAGCAGTAAGTGACAAAGCTTGTAAGTTTCAAGGCTGACACAGGTAAGAGTCTACCATCACCAGAAGGGTTTAGAAGTCTCTTCCCAAAGCAAAGGGAAAACAACCCAGTGCCCCGAAACAGTCTCCCAGAATATCAGTGAAGGAGCCATTGTAGACAGACATCGCTGGAAAGTGGACATCTCCTGAGAATCGCTGCTCCAAGAATTGCCTCCAGCCACACAGAGCACTGGTCCCAGGTGGGATGCGAAGTGGTAGGTGCCTACAGAAAGGAGGAATGCTCTGGAGAGAAACAGAAAGGGAATACCTGAGGTTTCTTCTCTCCCACAAGAGACTCCATTGACTCACTCACTATGAAAGTGCTTGTTACAAGAACAGAGGGAGGCAGGTGTGAATGAGAGGTGGTTTTATGGCCCAATGATTCTAATGAATAAAATATTTCAGAACTTATGCTCCAACAAAGATAGCTGGAATTTACTGAGCAACTATATGACACAGGAAGATACATGTATGTAACTTTTAGTAAGAGGTCACAGCATCTGTATATATGTTTTCAAGTTCTCAATAAAAGCTATCATATGTTTCTCTGTGTACATCAAAACATGAAATAACGTATTATTCTAAGAATGGTAATAATTGTAAAGTGAAATATGTAGGGGTAAGGTTATCTTCTTCCTTATTTCATTAGAGTATTAAATCAGTCTTTTATATGGAAGTTGTACATAAAATTTCTTTTTCTGATAACTAACATCTGATTAGCATAGAAAATTTAGGAAACATAGCAAGGCAAGAAGAAGAAAATTAAAGTTATTTGTCATTTCCACACCCAAAGATGACTACTCTCACTATAGTTGACGTAGCTACTTTGGGCTCTCTCCCTATGCATATAATTACAAATGCTCTTTCACAAAATCCAGATGTTACTTGATAACTTATTTTTCACACTAAACAGTATATCATTTACCCATGCCCTTAAATGATATTCTGTTTCCTGAGTAAAAGTCTGCAATGTGTTGCAATCAATTGATGTGTCACGGTTTATTTTGTAAATTTTGTTTCATTTAATGAGCTGTTTCCAACTTATTATAGGAAATCAATCACTATAGGAAACACTAGCAGATAGATAGATAGATAGATGATAGACAAGTAAATAGATTTCTTTTTGGTAAAATCTTTGTGCTGTGTGCTCAGTCATTCAGTCGTGTCTGACTCTTTGCGCCGTGGACTGCAGACCTCCAGGCCTCTCTGTCCATGGGGATTCTCCAGGCAAGAATACTGGAGTGGGTTGCCATGCCCTCCTCCAGGGGATCTTCCCAACCCAGGAGTCAAACCCAAGTCTCCTGCATTGCAAGTGGATTCTTTACCATCTGAGCCACCAGGGAAGTCCTGTAAAATCTTTATGGAACTATAATTTACAATTCACCAACTTATAAGTGTACAATCCAATGGTCTGAGAATACTTACAGAATTGCACAATGATCACCACAATCAATTTGGGAATTTTTTAATCGGCTCCCCCCCCCCCCAAAAAATCTCAAGCCCATAGCAGTCATTCTCCATTTCCCTTCAAGTCTCCCACCCCTAGTCCTAGGCAACCACTAATCTGCCTTGTCTCTACAGATTTGTCTATTCTGGAAATTTCACATAAATGAAAGCATACAATGTGTAGTTTTTGTGACTGGCCTAACATTCTCAAGGTTCGACCTTATCGTAGCATGTATCAGTACTTCATTCCTTTTTAATGGCCAAATATTGTATCACTGTATGGATATACTACACACACACACACTGGACTTCCCTGGTGGCTCAGACGATAAAGAATCTGCCTGCAATGCAGGAGATGTGGGTTCAGTCCCTGGATAGGGAAGATCCCCTGAAGAAGGGAATAGCAATCTCTCCAGTATTCTTGCTTGGAGAATCGCATGGACAGAGGAGCCTGGCAGGCTACAGTCCATGGGGTCACAAAGAGTCAGACACAACTGAGCAACTAAGACTTTCACTTCCATGGATATACTACATTTCGTTTACCCATTCATTAACTGATGAATTCATTTTCCTCTTTTGGAAATGTGAATACTTTTTATGAATAATGCTGCTATGAACGTTCATGTACAAGTTTCTGTGTGGGCACATATTTTCATTTTCCTTTGATATACATCTAGGAGTAAAATGGCTGGCTTATATGGCAACTCTATTTTAACCTTTTAAGGAACTGCCATCCTGTTTTCCAAAGCAGCTATACCACTTTGCATTCCCACCTGCAGTGTAGGAGGGTCCCAATACTCTACATCTTCACCAACACTTGATATCATTTGTCTTTTCCTTACAGTCATCCTAGTGGGCGTGAAGTGGTATCTCACTGTGGTTTTGATTTGCATTTTCCTGATATCTGATGACGCTGAGCTTTTCATGTGCTTATGGCCATTTGAATATCTTCTCTGGAGACATGTCTATTCATATTCCTTGCCTCTTTTTAACTGGGTTGTCTTTTCATTACTGAGTTGCATTTTAAAACATATTTTAGATACAAATACATTACCAGATTTGCAAAATAAAACCTCCCATGCTTTGGATTGTCTTTTTACTGTCTAGATGGTATACTTGGAAGCACAAATGTTTTTAGTTTTGCCAAAGTGCAATTTATCTTTTTTCCTTTTGTTGCTTGTGCTTCTGTGTCCTAAAAAAACACTGCTTACTCCAAATCATGAAGACATACACCTATGTTTCCTTCTAAGTTTTTAACATAGCTTTAGCTCTGATATTTAGGTCATGGATCCATTTTAAGTTAATTTTGTATACGGTATGAGGGAACCATCTACATTCATTCTTTTGCATGTGGTATCCAGTTATCCCAATGCTATTTGTTGAGAAGACTATTCTCTCCTCTATAAAATTGTCTTAGCACCTGTGTCAAAAGTCAATAGACCATAAATGTGAGGGTTTCCTTCTGGACTCTTAATTCATCAATCTACATATGCCTGTCATAATTTATGCCAGTACCACACTATCTTGGTTATTGTATCTTTGCAGTAAATTCTAAAATTAAGAAATGTACATATTCCAAGATCATTCTCTTTCAAGATTGTCTCGGCCAGTTTAGGTCCTTTGCATTTCCATATGAACTTTAGGATCAGCTCATCAATTTCTGCAAAAGAGCTGGGCTGACATTTTGATAGATACTATGTTGAATCTGTAGATAAATTTGGGGACTTCTGCTATCAGAGCACCACTAAGTCTCCCAATACATTAATACAGGATGTCTTTCCATTTATTTAGTCCTCTCTGTTCATTTCTTTCAACAATATTTCTTAATCTGCAGCATATGAGTCTTCTACTTCTTTAGTATAATAAATTTATTCCTATTTTATTCCTTTTGATGCTATCATAAATGGAACTGGTTTCTTAATTTCATTTTCAGATGATTCATTGCCACAATACATATATACAATAATTTCCATATACTGATCTTGTATCCTACAGCCATGGTGAATTCACA
>NW_011494909.1:702031-715148 GCF_000754665.1 Bison bison bison
GATTCCTAAGGATTTGCCTGGGCTTCCCAGATGGCACTAGTGGAAAAGAACCTGCCTACCAATGCAGGAAATGTAAGAGACATGGGTTTGATCCCTGGGGTCAGGAAGATTCCCTGGAGAAGGGCTTGGCAACCCACTTCATATTCTTGCCTGGAGAATCCCATGGACAGAGGAGCCTGGCGGGCTACAGCCCATAGGGTCACAAAGTCAGACACAACTGATGCAACTTAGCATGCGTGCATGCAAGGGTCTCCCTCTACAAGACCTTATCATCTGCAAATCAAGACAGAGCTACTTCTTCCATTACAATCTGGATGTCTTTTATTTCTTTTTTTTTTGCCTAACTGTCCTGGTTAGAGCCTCCAGTGCAGAGTTAAGTGGAAGTAGCAAGGGCAAACATCCTTGCTTCATTCCTGATGGAGAGGGAAGCTTTCATTCTCTCACCACTAAGTATGATGCTAGTTCTGAGAGCATAATCCTTAAATGTATTTGTTGTGCCAAAATAAAAAGGCTATTTCAGTATAACACCCATTCATAAGAGATACTAGATGCGTCCACTTCCTAATATGCAACATCTTCAATATTTATTTCCCTTAACATATTTCAACATTCTCTGTACTTGTACTAGGTAGGAAAAGGATAGTGATAAGATAAAAGAAAATCTCAAGTAATTCTCAAGTTAAAGGAGACTTGAAATGGACAGATTTAATGAAATTCAACACTTGTGTCTGGTCAAATAAACACATGCTAATATAAAGCCCAAGCAGTGGGCATGAAGTTAAAGTCAATTTGACGTTTCCTGGAGTTGTCAGCCACTCAATTCCCTGTAGAAAGGAAGACTTTATTCTGAGCATGTTCTGAAATTATGTCAATTTCCTTGCTTGAATGTTCCCTGAGTTCTCATTCTGCTGCTCACCAAAATTAGTTCTACCACAAAAGGCTAAAAAAAAGGCACTTGGAAAGATCTATTCTAATTGTATTTAAATCTGTAAATCCCTGAACAAAGAGGGATTTGACAGTTACTTAATTTGATTATTTAGTCATACCAAATACTTCAGATTAAAAACATCACCCTGAAACCTAGATTACCCAGTTTGACCTCTAAACAAATTACATGAGAGCAACATCTTGGTTAGCCTGGACACAGACAGAGGTACAGGGGAAAACAGCTGGACTTTAAAGGACCTGGACTCAAATTCCAGATCTTTCGATTCTTAGCTTTACATTTTGGGCAAGATACTTATCCTCTATGTGCAGACTACTAAGAATTTTTTAAGAACAAAAACTTTTCTGCGGGGAGGTTGTGACGATTACATATTACTCATAAAGCACCTGGAAACAGTAGATGCCATTATTACTAGTGGTAGTAGTAGTATTTCTTAATTAAACTGTTCACGAAATGGAATAGTCCAATCCATCCTAATTTCTGGTTTTCAAACTTTTGTGGCTGAAAAATCCTTCTCAACAATATTACTGTTGTTTGTCTCTCTGTATTACAGTAGACAGACAGGTGAAGTGAAGTGAAGTGAAAGTTGCTCAGTCGTGTCGATTCTTTGCAACCCCACAGACTATACAGTCCATGGAATTCTCCAGGCCAGAATACTGGAGTGGGTAGCTGTTCCCTTCTCCAGCGGATCTTCCCAACCCAGGGAATCGAACCCAGGTCTCCTGTATTGCAGGCGGATTCTTTACCATCTGAGCCACCAGGGAAGGCAGGTACATCTTTCATTTCAAAGTATTTCATATGCAACATCCTGTCTCAGGGACTGAAAAAGATATCCAGTTCATCCACGAGTAGCTTAGAAGCTGGTATGAATGAAGCAATCCACACCATAAGGATGTGGTGTGCATGATCGTTACACAGTCTAGTAGAGATAAAGGCGGTGGGATATTGCTCTGACTCTTCAGTGAGGGACCTGGCACCCTTCTAAAACATGGTTTTCATTAATAAATCTTTCCGAGCATGAGGGTCTTTTCCAATGAGTCGGCTCTTCACATTAGGTAGCCAAAGTATTGGTGCAAGATTGAGTGCAGGAGGAGAAGAGGGCAACAGAGGATGAGATGGTTGGATGGCCTCACTGATTCAATGTACATGAGTGTTAAACAAACTCAGAGAGATAGTGAAGAACAGGGAAGCCTGGCGTGTTGCAACTCATAGGGTCGCAAAGAGTCAGGCACGATTTAGCAACTGAAGAGCAAAGTTAATAATTTCAAAATATGAGTTTAGGCTGGTTTTCCTTAAAGGGGGAGCAGAGGAAAAGAACTGAAACCTTTCCTCTCACCTGTATCCCCAAGTTCCCCCAAAAGGTAGAGCCTACACTCTGGAAACTAGCGATGGCACTACCAAACCCTTCCCTTCTCCCATGTTAGCATCCTCCCGATCCAAGCTAATTGGCATGTCTGAAACTGTCCAATTAACAGGCTAATGAGGACGGACCAGCATCGCAAAGGGGAACCCAGGCTGCTCCTGGACGCCACGCCACGAGCTTCAGAAAACTCAGGCTGTGATGCTAATCAATTCAGACAGGTTCGCTCTGTCTTCTTTGAAAGCTTGAAATTCTGGCTGTGAAAACTGTAGGCACTTGACAACAGTTCCCATCACAAAAAGCTTAGCATGTTGGCAGGTAGGGAAAAAATGAAGGAGAGGGTCTCTGTCCACCGGGGGGCAGTTGCTAAGAACTAACCCCAAGTACCCAGCTTGTATTCACTTCACAGTCTCAGCCAGGTCACCTCCCACAGTCCAGGTGCCGGGGTTAGCTGAGCCAGGAACTTTTCAGAAGCCAACACAAAACAATTAAACCAGTATAAAATGCCTACCTTATGCAACTAGCACACACATACACGCGCGCACACAGGATTGTCTCATAATTAGTAATATCAGCCACAGAAAGCCATTCATCAACAACTAAAATCATCAGGCAATGAGAGAAATAAATCCAACAATAATCTAGCAAACAGAGGCTCCTCCTCCACATGTTTTCCTGAAATAAAATCGGTCCCCTTAGGCACACAGCCAGGCTGAAGGCCACGTGGTCATAAAGCACAAAAAACTACATCCAGGCCCCAATGCACTGCTCACTCAAGTCACGCAGCTCTTGACAGAAGACTTGGCATTGACTGAGCACTTAGTCTGTGGCAGGTGCTGGCTAAAGACTTTATACATCAGTCCACTTACTTCTCCCCACAGCCAGAGACAGGGGCCCCCGACTACTATACTCCTGGGCCTCCCTGAGATCTGGATAATGAATCAGAAGTAGGACAAGAAGAAGGAAGATCAATTTTTATTCATTTCGCAGGAGAACATACATGCATTTCTCTCCCATAAAGAAGTTTAGCATCTGGAACTCCAGGGCAAACATATAAAGAGCCCCAGTGCACAATGTGCAGAAGTGCTGGGATCACAGAGCACTGGAGCCACCACCCTCGCTGTGTGGCCCTGGAGAAGGCCCCCAGCTGACCCAGCCTCTCTTTTCTCAACCTGATCAAAGAACCAGACGTTCGTCAGGCCCTCTCCAGAGCCAAGGTGTTGAAGCTTGAAAATCTAAGATGTCTGTGCATCTGCCCCGGCCACGTGAAGCCTGCAGGACGCAGCCCTGGGCTGGGCCTGGCTACCCAAGGGACGATACGATCCACAAGAAAACTTCATGCTGTTCTAGTTCTTCTGACCGGCCACTGAAGAAACGCTACCCCAGACCCCTCCTTGAGGACCCAGATTTTCATCACATTTAGCCAAGCCCAGCTGTGTGTATACCAGGAAGAGGGCAGCGTTAATTCTGTGACTCCATAAGGCACCTGGCCCATTGTTAGTGCTCCACATCTCTACAAACCTGACCTCCTTTTACAATTATTGTAGAGGCACAGCCGGTTCTTTTCACTTCCACCTCCTTTTTATTTCTTTAAGTCTAATGGGAAAGGGAAGGCTTTCAACGAAATCAAAATGGGCAAAACTCAGAAGATGCACCAGCCACTTACACAGGTAGCGCCTAGTTTTGTTTTCATTGGAACCTCAAACCGTTCATTTTAATCGCAAAGAGAGGGGTAAATGGCCAACTAGCCAATTCTATCACTACTGACAGTGTGAGCTTTCAATTAACTGAGACATGCTCCCTTAGAATACGCTGATCCAGGTGCAAAAGTCAATCCATGTTACAAGAGCAGCAATCACATGAGACCAGATGTGCCATTATCTTATCTGCTTCATAAAAGGAAGGATTTTTTTGGCCTCCTTTCTGTTGTCAAACTGAATCATTATTACATAAAAGAGGTGACAAGTGTGACTGAAGCCTTGCAGCATCAGTAACCGTAAGCTCATATTTGAAATCGTGTATCCATTTAATCAGAAGCTGGAATGGTATCACAGTTTGTGTTCTGCAGGATTCAGATCCAAGGAAGAAGTTGTTCATCTGAAACCCTGAAATCAGAGCTGCCTCCCCCTCTCTTAGCCCTGTTTCCATCCCACCTTCCGTGACAGTTATCGAGGCCAGACACACTTCTTTATCACGCCCACCCCCTCCCATCATGCCTTGCAACCAGAGCCCTAGGACCCTGCAGGTACGTGAGAGAAAAACCTCAGGTGCAAATGTCTCCCTTCTTCCAGTTCTGAGGATCCATGTAGCAAATAACATTAAAGGGTCCCTTCTAATTCCTCCTTGAAAAGAGAACTGATTGTGAGTTTTTCATTTTAGTTTTCTATTTTTATTTTATATTGGAATATAGTTGATTTACAAGGCTGTGTTAGTTTCAGGTGGAGAGCATAGTGAATCAGTTATACATATACATACAGCCACTCTTTTTCAGATCTTTTCCCAAATAAAATATTACATAATATTGAGTAGAGTCCCTTGAGCTATACAGTATGTCCGTGTTGATTATTTATATATGGTAGTGTGTATGTGACTTTTTCATTTTGTATCCACAGGGTCTATAATTTGGTAGACTTGCGTGTGTGTCTGTGTGTACATGAGCTGCATTCTTATCTCTTTTCAAGTTGAAAACAGTATTTCTTGATACTCTGGCTTATCAATTTCCAGGAAACTTAGCAATCCCTGCCCTTCATATGTAGGGAATGACATCTTTTTTTTTCAAATTCTCTTAAAGGATTTACACTGATCCATCTACTTATGACACATTGTTTTGAACAATCTCTAACTAGGAGTTAGAGGTAATATTTGGCCATGAATCGGGGTGGCAAAAACTGGCCCCAAATGAAGCGATGTCAGCTAACATTTTCTGAGCACTTAGTATATACCACATACTAAGCAAATTTAAAAAATGTACTTAAGTCATCTCATCAAAACCTCAAAGCAATTCTATACAATGTGGGCCATTATTATCCCCATTTTATGCATAATAAATACGGGCTCAGCACTATACACACACACACACATGGCTGGTGAGGTGGTGAGCTGGGCAGAGAATGCTGTATGCCCATTCACAGATCACGACCTCCTTACGAGATCCTTGATAATATCAAGACAGCCAGCAGACCACAACATACTAGGAGCACCACAAATTTTTGCAAAGCAGTACCTCAGAGATTTTTTGTACTAAAGAATGAATGCCTGTGCTGCTGTTCAGTCAGTCATGTCCGACTCTGTGCGACCCCATGCACTGTAGCCCAACAGGCTCCTGTGTCCGCGGGGATTTTCCAGGCAAGAATACTGGAGTGAGTTGCCACTTCCTCCTCCAGGGATCTTCCTGACCCAGGAATTGAACCACAGTCTCCTGTACTGCTGGCAGATTCTTTACCACTGAGCCATCTGCCCAGATGCCCATACCCAGGTCGTGTTGACTACCCAGTATATCACAAGACTTTCCCAAGAAACCAAAGAACTTTAGTATTCGATAAACTTTAACAAGTAACCCTAAGAAAATGTTAATCAATCAGTAAAAGATCTTGGCTATTAGGCTGAAAGGAGAGGAGATGAAAGTTTTATGACTATGAGGGATCAGAACTGCTATGTAACTTGTAGAACCAGCACCCAAAGAAAATGCTTGTGGTGGGGGAGGGGGCCAATCCTTGTTCAAAAAATTTTAAGACTTTCAAGACAGTGGGAAAAGCTCATTAAATGAAGCCTGGGGCCCTCTGAGCACAGGGCCCCATGTGACTATGAAGCTTGCACCCTCAGGATGCTGGTCCCAGAAGGGATGGGAGTTCAGGGCCCCAGAGGTGACCCTGGACTCCAGAGGAATGAGGCCAAAAAGAGTATGAACTGGTCTGTGAGCTCAGCTACAGGTGTCAGATGCTTTCTCCAAAATTAACCACATGCAATATCGGAATCTCAAACTGGAATGTTACACAGTTTGGCTCCTAATACCTCTGGATGTGGACGCAACACGAGATCCAGTGTTATCTGCTTCTTATGCTGAGAAGTTGCCTGTGACAGCAGGAAAAGGGCATCTTGCATATAACTCATTAGAGAAACAGATTTGAAAATACATCCTGAAGAGAAACAATGAGTAACGTGGCGTATCATGCTGCTATGTCTGTCTTAACAGAGCAGGTGTTCAGCATCTTTAATATTCCTATTGGCTCTCTGCTGGTGTTTTCCAATTAATAAAAATATAAAGAAACCATTTAAGGTCCATCATATATGATGAGGTCTTTATTGCACAACTAATAGTCATTTTTTAATTAATAAGCCCTGAGAAAAAATAAATCTTATCTAACACATTTTTGAAAAGCACTTACAATACACTGCAATAAGAAAACTAATTATTTTAGTGTGAGCAGAACATCAACAATTAAAAAAAAACCCTTCAGTGAGAAAAAAGCACTGAACTGTGAGTCAAGAATATCTGGCCCCTTGTCACTTAACTGCCACTAAGAACCAGCTCAACGCCAGCTCATAAGAAGAGCCGGGGATAGAGATCATGCTCCTGTATGTATTTTAACCATTTGGGAAAATAAACCAGACGTGGTCTGAATTTCTGGCTATCTGCCTGTATTTTCCATGACCTTTTGAATGGATACCTACGCTATAAATGATGTGTATTTTTTTAAGTTCCAAAACAACATTTCGTTTGCCAGAGCCCTGAGGTGACAACTCTGGTTTCGTTTTCTTTTTTTGCAAACAGTCTGATTTAAAATCTCAGGGTTCTCTCGATGTTTTCAATATGATTTTCTTCATTTTGCCAGTCTGGAAATAGCCTGGCGATAACAAAATCTATCCTCAGCCTGTAGCATTTGATGAAGCCCATTTCTCTCTCAGCACAGAGGCTTCTGACCAGCCCGAGCAAGGTCATGAATTCTAAGTGGCAGCATCCTCACCTGCAGACTGAAGATAATTCAACTTCCCAGCTCCAGAGCAAGGCTCTGATGGGCCAGCAGAGAGGGTGGCAGCGGCAGTGTTCTGGAGATTCTGTGACAACAGTTAAAACACACAAGCACACAGGTCTCCTCTCAGAGCCCCCAGGACCACGCCAGGACACACCCCAGGGAAGCCTGCTTCACCTCAGCAGCACAGCTATGAGCTGGGCACAGCCTTCCAGGAGCTTCTTCAGATATATCCAGATCTAAATCACTGTCCTGCAACTTACAATCTTGTGCCCTGGGGTCAATCAGGTCTCCTCAACTGCCAAACAGTACTTAATTCACAGGGTTACTGACAGATTAAATGACCCTTCAAGTGACCAGTGAAGGATCCCAGCAGATATTCAAATATTGGTGGCCATTATTAGGCTTTTTTTAGTTACCTCCACACCTCCTCAGTGACACCAGCCCTGCCAACCTTCTCAGAAAACCTTGTTGTATTTTCAGAAAATGTGGTTTAGTCACTAAGTCGTGTCTGACTCTTTTGCAACCCCATGAACTGTAGCCCGCCAGGCTCCTCTGTCCGTGGAATTCTCCAGGCAAAAATACTGGAGTGGGTTGCCATTTCCTTCTCTAGGGGATCTTTCTGACCCAGAGATCAAACCCAAGTCTCCTGCAAGAGCAGGCAGGTTCTTTACACTGACCTACCAGGGAAGCCCCTTTCAGAAAACAGGTGTTGGTAAAAGAAAAACTGCACATTTTTGCACTCAGGAGGTTTGGCCCAGATACCTAGAGCAAAGAAAACTTTTACGTCCGAGTCAGTGAGTCTTGGACGTTGAGACAGAGTTTATTGAATTTTCAGGGAAAGAACATCAGAAAAAACTAGTATACTTGCCCACAAAGTTCTCATCCCACCATCAGGTCTACAGACACCTCATCTTCAAAAGAAAAGTAGCACAGCTGATAACTACACCTGGACCACCCTCGATCTGGACAGACTGGCATGCAGGAAAAAAGTCATAAAACCATGAAAAGCCTGACTGGAAAGGGAAGGGTGAAAACTAAATAGCATTTCTATGAGTACCTCAAGACCGCAACAAGCTGTGTTTGAGGGAGGAAATCCCAGGAAGGAAAATAATAGAAAGTGGAGGTATTTAACACAATACCCCAGGACACAGCCAGCCACGGCCACCCAACGAATAGAAGGATGTGATAATCCAAATATCACTTCTGTTTAGCTTCGGACTTCCTATTGAGGAAGACTCTGCTTTGGAGCCTGACAACTAGGTTTCTTCTTCTAAGCGCAGCCAGATAGTGGCCAAGAGAAACAGCCTGCCAAAGGGAGGAAGCAAGAAAGCCCCACAGATTAAAAATTCACTGCAGCTAATCCACCGAGTGAGTAATCCACACGTGGAAAGTGGTGACGATGTGAAGATGAAATCCAGAGGGGGAAAATACGGGCAGAACATTTGGAAGAGCCTGTCAGTAATGAAAACATTTAGAAAATCAAGCTTCCTAAGAGACCAAGGAGACAATTTTATTACTCGGGATTTTCAACACTGAACCAAACAAACTCTCCATCTATTACTCAGGGTGCAAGGCATTGTGGGAAACACCCAAGAGGGAAACCACGTGGGTGAGAACGTCCCCAGCAAGCACCTCTGAGGTGCACCAGCTGGAGACAACTCTCACAGAGGAAAAAGCCTGCAACGCTGACCCTCAACAGTAAGATTCTAACACTGAAAGCACAGAGGCAGAGAAGCCCACAGTGGGCTGCTCATGTCTGGGGAAACCTGAGGGAAGAGAGCCAACTCAAGTGATCTTGAGACCCTGGAGAAGTGATGGGGAGTGATGGCAGCAGGAGGACCTACACAACATGGGCAAGATCACACAGGCAGGAAGGACACA
The DNA here is from genome assembly GCF_000754665.1 of Bison bison bison. Taxonomy (NCBI): domain Eukaryota; kingdom Metazoa; phylum Chordata; class Mammalia; order Artiodactyla; family Bovidae; genus Bison; species Bison bison. The sequence continues at coordinate 711,192 of NW_011494909.1, forward strand.
GAGGCTGGAGCAGGTCTAGCCTGTCTGGAGGACACAGCCGGGACCACGCCTCTCATCTGCCCTGAATCTCCAGTTGGTACAGCATCAGCCATAAGGGAGAGCTTCACCAGCACTGGACACACAGCTGCCATCTGAGACACGGGCCACTGGAGAAGCCCGACAAGGAAATCCATCAGTCACCAGCTCTTATGATCCATCTCCGTCTACAACTTCTGATAAAATTACCTCTCTTCCCTTGGAAGCCTTAAAACACTTTGCACCATGTTTATGTCATCATGTGCTGCTTTGCATCATGGGTCTACAGGCACGTGTCCAATTTTTTCTGTTAAAGAGTTCAGGGGACCAAATTTACCAACCTATGAAGTTGGTATAGTGTTGGTATAATGATGGTTAAGTGCACTGGCTTTGGCCACAGACACATAACCTAAGCTCAAATCCCAATTCTTCCATATAGTTCTGTGTGATCTTGTCCATGTTATGTAACCCCTCTTGGGCTCAGTGTCCTCTTCTCTAAAATGGTGATAACAAAGGAACCTATTTTACTGGACTGCTCTGCAGATTTACTGTGAAAATTCATGTAAAATACTGCAGTTGGCACCGTGCCCAGCACCCAGTAAGTGCTCAGTAAATGGTTGCTATTATTATTACTAAAACTATGTTTCCTTTGTTTTACAGAAGCCAGCACTCTCTTTGGCTAGAGCGGAGCTCATTAAATACTGAAGAATGCTAGGTCTGTTCCACGTCTGGAATTCTCTTAGGCAACAGCCCAGCTCACCACTCCTGAGCCCCAGTCCTGGTGAGGTGCCCTCTCTGCAGCTTCCACACTGTGTCCCCTCAGTGCAGTGTGATAGCTGAAGCATAATTGCATGTGTGTCTCCCCCAAAAGTTCCACAGGGACAAGAACCACACTCTGTCTTATCAACACTTTCACAGTGCCTGGCACAGAGCAGACTCTTGGTCTAAAATATCTGACGGGGACATCCCTGATGGTCCAGTGGCTAAGACTCCACACTCCCAATACAGGTGGCCCAGGGTTCTATCCCTGGTCACAGAACTAGATCCCACATGCCACAACTAAGAGTTTGCACGCTGTAACTAAAGATCCCGCATGCCGCAACAAAGACCCAGTGAAGCCAAATAAATAAAAATTTTATTTAAAAAATGTCTGATGAATTTTTTAAAAACCGTAGAATCAGTCTCACCATTCTCCAAAGTCCTACCTGAAACCTGACCAAGGGGACTAAATGAAGGCACATTTCCAGATGGCTTCTGGCCCCAGGACCAGATCAAGTTTCTTTCATTCCAATGGGATAGACCTGGCTTAGGGGACCCAGTCTACTCAGGATTCAAAGAACCCAGGAGCTTTCTGCAGGGATAGGGCTCAAACCCCTGACCATGCTAGGAGCCCACAAAACAGACCCCCAAATCCAAATTCCTGGAGAGTTTCTGAAGGACACTCAGCTCTTAGGACCTTTGGGGTTAACCAAGCTTTTTAGAGGTCCCTGCATCTACCCGGGCCATTCCTGCAATCCTAGGATAAGGTCACACTTACGGAATGTATGTTCAGGAATTCCTTCAAGAAAGGAAGGGGTGAGGAGAGCACACTGATCTGATGACGCCAAGGCTGCCCCATCCATGCCCCATAAGGACCCCACCTGCCTGGGAGCCTGACCAGCCAGGCAGGGCCTCAAGCTCAAGGTGTAGGCATGGGCAGATTTGGTGTCTGGTAAGAGCCCGCTTTCTGGTTCACAGGTAACTGCCTTCTCACTGTGTCCTCTATGGCAGAAGGGGCAAAGGAGCGCTCTAGGGTCTCATTTACAAGGGCTCTAATCCCATTTAAGAGGGCTCCACCCTCATGACCTAATCACCCACCAAAGGCCCAAGGAAGGCAATTCTGACACATGCTACCATGTGGATATGCCCTGAGGATATCATGCTAATATCCATCTCCTAAATCCATCACACTAGGGGTTAGATTTCAACACGTGAAATTGGGGTGACATAAACATTCAGTCCACAGCAAACAGTACTTATTTCATGCCATGAAGTGACTGAGAATCTAGATTCCTGTGCCCTACCCCAGGAGTCAGCCACACTCAGATATGAATATTTTTTACCTCCTTCTCCCTGCACGGGTAATTTGCCCACTGGAAGCCTGTTGGCATCTGTTTCTGTCCCACTGATGACTCCGTCAGCGTTTACAGATGGTGATGAGAGGAGAGAGGATAATCATGACAATAATCCCAACAATGCCATCACCACCAGCACCAAACTAACACAAAACACCGGCACCCTAAAAAAAAGTCAGACGTCCACCACATTCAATAAAGACCAACATCCCTATTTCCAGAGCCAATACTCAACCTATAGGCAGTGGTTCAATCAGACTGGTTCGTAAAATACTGAAATATCTTCATATCAACTGATGAATAACCACAGCCCCACCCCAACCCCACACAGCTGACCTCTCCGATCTCTGTTGAGATCTCCCTGCCCACTAGAGGAACCGAAGACCCAAGATTCATCTAGCCAACTAGTTGATGATTCTCATCATCTTCCTTATACACTTCCTTATTTTTAAATTCTCTACCAAGATGACATGTTTCTTTTATAATTTTTAAAGAATTTTTCTGACAGTACCAATCACTTAAACACTGAGAATGAAAACAACACATACCTTAATCAGCCCAGATAAAATATACTACGAAACTTCGGGTTTTGTGTCGATGGTTTCAGAGTTAAGGCTGATTATGGCCCAACTGCTTAGGAGCCCTGCCCAAAAGATGATAGCTAGGTTCCAAAGAGTATGTATGACACCAACGTTTATGAGAAATGACTATTATAAAGCTATAATCTTCAAAACATAATAATACCCTCTATTTGTGTAAAGCCTTGCTACACATACCTTACCCCCCTCAGGACTTACAACAGGGCTGTGATGGAAACAGGTGTCATCATCCACATTTAACAAACAAGGTAATCCAGACATAGAGAGGATAACACCAAGGGTCTATATTTCTCTCTTTGGCCATGACACACGGCATGTAGGATCTTAGTTCTGCAATTAGGGATTGAACCCTTGCCTCCTGCAGCGGAAGCACGGAGTCTTAGCCACTTGACCATCAGGGAAGTCCTGGATCCACACTTCGGAAATGTCAGAGCTGGGACTGAACTCAGAACTCCTGATCTCAGCTTCCTCCAGAACTGTGCTGAGTCAACTTACACATGCTCAGAAGAACCTCATTCAAGAATTGTGCAGTCAGTTGTTGAACCAGGGGTAGCCTGAAGTGGTTCAGGGATACAAGCCAGAGCTGGCTGACCAACACCCAACAGGCTCCAACAGGTCCTAACCACACCACATCCACAGAACAGGGAGGTATCTGTTCCCACGGCCTCCACTAACCAGCCTGTAAGCAGCATGACATGGGAAGAAGAGAACTGAACTAGGAGTCAGAAGATGCTCCAATCTCCACCTACCACTTAGCAACCTTTTCTCTGGAATCACCTCACCTCTTGAACCTCCATTTTCTTTTCTGAAAGATGCAGCACATGATTGCTCCCTACTACATGGTTGTCCTAAGATGCAGAAGGAATCATGAATGCAAAGTTCAGTTCAGTTCAGTCGCTCAGTCACGTCCGACTCTTTGCAATCCCTTGAACACCAGGCACACCAGGCCTCCCTGTCCATCACCAACTCCTGGAGTCCACCCAAACCCATGTCCATTGAGTTGGTGATGCCATCCAACCATCTCATCCTCTGTTGTCCCCTTCTCCTCCTTCTCCTCAATCTTTCCCAGCATCAGGGTCTTTTCAAATGAGTCAACTCTTCGCATGAGGTGGCCAAAGTATTGGAGTTTCAGCCTCAACATCAGTCCTTCCAATGAACACCCAGGACTGATCTCCTTTAGGATGGACTGGCTGGATCTCCTTGCAGCCCAAGGGACTCTCAAGAGTCTG
>NW_011494909.1:715680-723577 GCF_000754665.1 Bison bison bison
TATACAGCCTTGACGTACTCCTTTTCCTATTTGGAACCAGTCTGTTGTTCCATGTCCAGTTCTAACTGTTGCTTCCTGACCTGCATACAGGTTTCTCAAGAGGCAGGTCAGGTGGTCTGGTGTTCGCATCTCTTTAAAACCACAAAACACCACAGAGCTGTGGAAAACTATATGCGTGTCCCTCAAAAAATGAAACATAAATTACTACATGATCCAGCAATTCCACTTCTGGGTATGAAATGAAAGAAGCAAAAGAACTGAAAGCAGGGACTTGAGGAGGGACCTGTACATCCATGTTCACAAAGCATTGTTCACAAAACCCAAAAGCTAGAAGCAGCTCCAAGTGTCCATCAAGAATGAATAAACAAAGCGTGGTCTAGCCACACAATCAAAGACTATTCTGCCTAAAAAGGAAGGCAATTCTGACACATGCTACCATGTGGATAAACCTTGAGGACCTTATGACAAATAAAATAAGCTAGACACAAAATGGCAAAAAATATCTGATTGCACCTATAGGACGGACCTAGGGTAGTTGAATTCATAGAGACAGAAAGTAGCATAGGGGCTGCTGGGAGTGGGAGGGAGGGGAAATGGGGAGTGAGTGTTTAGTGGAGATAAAGCTTCAGTTTGGGAAGATGAGAAGGTTGAGATGGGGAAGGCGGAGGCTGCACAACAGCGTGAATGTCCTTAGTGCCACTGGACTGTCCACTTAAAAACCATTAAGATGGTAAATTTTAGGTTATGCATTTTTTTAGCCACAGTTTAAAACCACACACCTGCAAACATAAGGTCTTCTATTTCCCAGCTGTCAAACGAGCCAAAAGGGCCCTAAAAAGTCAACATCAGCTTTTTATAATGATTAGGACCACAAACCCCATCGATATTGGCCGCAGAGAGGACCCCAGCAGCAGCATCCCCATATAGGCTGCCCCAACTTTTATCCAAGGTCTGCCCCAGAAGTTCGCTTTCAGCTTTTGGTTGTGGTAGTTCAAGGCATATTTTCAAAGAAAAGTGAAATCTCTCATGGGACCCTGCTCAAGCCTAGAGAAGCCTTGAGTACCAAGGCCCCGTGAGGCTAAATTACAATGTGAACAGTCGTGGCGGGGTCCTGGGAACATGGGCTGTGCTGGTGGAGGAGGGGTGGGGGGGGGTCACAGAGGCAGCACCACAGTCGCATCTCTTTTAGGACCCAGGCCAGTCTAGGACCCAGTTTTGTTTTTTGTTTTATGGATGTGTGTGTGTGTGTGTGTGTGTGTGACTTGAATCTTAGTGTCTGTGTGTGTGGTTTGAATCTTACTTTCCTGAATCCTTGACCCTTGCGGTGGAAATGCAGAGTCTTAACCCCTGGACTGCCGGGGAAGTCCCTAGGACCTAGTTTTTTTATCAGTCAGTGGCCTAGGATGTCTCTCCCACCTTGCCACTCTTGGCCTTCAATTTCCCAGTTTGCAACTCATTTGTGCCTCCCCAACCCCCACTCAACTAAAGATCCAAAACCACAATTACCTACTTTCCTCCTGTCTTCCAGCCAAACTGCTAGTTCTTATCAGTTTGGCGTGGGAGGAAAAAGTACTTTCTTTAAAATCACTTATACCACAGATGGCTGATCTCTGAACCTATTTCAAGGCATTTGTATCTTCTAATGTTTTAAGGCAAATTTCAAGCAGCCATTTTTATCAAGGTTAAAGAAACGGGAAAAGCCCTGGGGGTGGGGGGCATGGGCCCTAGGGTGTCTGCCATCCCCATCACCCCACCAGACCTCTCAGCTTAGCCCAGCTTCATTTCCTTCTTGCTTTTTCCCCACAACACTATGGGTCTTGGCAGGAGGGGACAGCCTCGTGCGTGGGGCAGGCAGGAACATCACTTGAAAATGGGGGCTGTCCGAGATTTTATTGAATATGGTAGCTTTAGGATTCCATTTATAGCCCCAAATCCGATTTGGTGTAAAAGCAATTTCAGTGATGGGAGCCGTGGTTATAAAGGTCCAAGAGGAGGGCCTCTCACCAGTAAAACTGTTGACACTGTCCAGCTGAAAAGCCTTTTCTGTCCCCGCTCACCATGTTGCAAAGATACTAATAAACTGTGACCCCAGATCCAGTTTGGCCATCAAAAGGGCTAATGGAGAAGTTAAGATGAGGGATTTCAAAGAAAAACAAATATCATATATTAACATATATATATGTGGAATCTAGAAAAATGGCATAAATGATCTTATTTGCAAGACAGAAATAGAGACACAGACATAGAGAACAAATGTATGGATACCAAGGGGAAAGGGTGGGATGCACTGGGAGATTGGGATTGACATATATATACCATTGATACCGTGCATAAAATAGATAACTAATGAGATCCTAATGTATAGCACAGGGTACTCTCTACTCAGTGCTCTGTAGGGACTTAAATGGAAAGGAAATCCAAAAAAGAGTGGGTAGATGTATATGTATAGCTGATTCACTTTGCTGTAGAGCAGAAGCTAACACAACACTGTAAACCAACTGTACTCCAATTAAAAAAAAAAAGATGAGGAATTTCACCTGATTCAGACATGAGCTCTCCAACTGTTATGCCTACATCCTGCAACCTGGGGAATTAAACTTCTGAGATCATCTCCCATCCCCCATCCAACAATCCCTGAGAAGGATGCTGTTGTTCAGTCACTAAGTCGTGTCTGACTCTTTGCAACCCCAGGCCTCTTTGCAGCATGCCAGGCCTCCCTGCCCCTCACCATCTCCCAGAGTTTGCCCATGTCCATGTCTAAAACATCCTGATAAGGATAATTCTGAATAAACTGTTATGTCTGTTCATGTGGTATATACCTAGAAATGTTCCTTTTTGTTAAATTCTCCAGCATTAAAATAAACTGAGTACCTACAGAATTTAAACTTACAAAACTCCCTGATATTTTGGAACACTGTAATCGACCAGTTACTTCATTCTTCCAAGCCTCATGTTATTTTCAATAAGAAAGCAAAGCAGAAAAGACTGAAGCCATTCCCAGAAAGGAGAAGCACCTTTCAGCTGCAAGAAGGGCCACAGCTGCATCAAGATCTAAGAGCTGCTGGAGAAAACAGAAACTGCAGTTAGAAGAGGCTCTTGCACAAGCTGATGTAGAGATAGATTGAAGAAAAAAAAAAAACAGCTCAGGGTGCAGGGAGAGGTGCAGAGACACAAAGCTGATGAGATAACCCAGGGAAGGGATGAGTCTGTGTACACAGCAAACTAGGTCACTCAACACTCGAGCTGGCCCAGAACACGCTGGGGGCTGAGTCTCTTGCTGAACAGGAGCACCAGGTGAACCAACCAGCTTCCTGTGGGAAGCAAGTGTTGGATGGTGCAATGCACCCTCCAGATGTGTGCAAGTGACCTCTGAGGAGCAGTGTGTCAGCACCACAGAGGTTAAAGAGACAGAAGGAGCACTTACTGCACACAGATCTACAGCCATGTCCTGCCCTGAGTGGTTTTCATACACCCTCATCTAATGTTCACTGCAACCCTTAGACTGAGTGCAAGTCTTACCCTGTTGTGCAGATGAGGGCACAAGGCTGAGAATGGCGAAATAATTTTTCCAAAACCATATGGCTGGAAAGCAGGGGACCCAGGATTTGCACCCCTGTCCTGGGGACTTAGAGCCTCCGTTCTTAGCAGCTCAGTACTGAGCTGGGTGGAACATCCAGCGAATGTTCCCCCCTGGTTGACTGAGGACTTGCTGTCAGTTTCTTAAATCAACTCTAGGGGGAGGTTACGTATACACCATTCTGCATTTATACGCCAGGAGCTTCCAAAAATCAATTTCCAACAGACAGGGACTTTCCTGGTGATCTGGAGCTAAGACTCCACCCTTCCAATGCAGGAGATCCAGGTTCGATCCCTGGTCAGGGAACTAGACCCCACGTGCCACAGCTAAGAGATCGTGCACCCAAAATAAATAACTATTTTTTTAAATTTCCAGCAGATACTGACATGTTTTTCACAGCACTGGCCCTGAATATCCAGTCATCCTCCACCACAGCTGCTAAAGGCAACTGGAACTTGATGACAGTTGCTGTTTACTCAATCCCACTTGTGCCAGGCACCTCACAGGCATCACTGAATCCTTACAGAAATCCCACCAGGCAGCAACTTCCATCTCCATCTTAACTCAGAAAGTTGAAGGATGGTACCAAGAGGGATACAGGTATGAACGGCCGTGCCGGCGCTGCCTTTCTATCATGGTTCACTGCCTCCCCGTGCCTCCCGGCCTGGCCTCAGTCAGAACGCTGTCTTATAGGCTTATCCTCAAGGTTTGGTGTTAACTAGAAGTGGAATTCCTCCACCTCTGAATGGATTTGAAATATGAAGAAAAACAGCACAAGACTCATAGCCGACCACCGGAGACAGGGAATGGACTTGGCATGGAATGAAGTTGGCCTGTGGCCTCCATTTGGTCTGGTTCGAACATGAGGAATCCACATATTGCATAACAAACATCTTAAAAAATCAAGCAGGATCTAAGAAAACTAGCCCAAGGAAAAGGTGACCTCCTGCATCACAGGGGGTCAAAGGGAGGTGCCCAACGTGAACTGAGAAAGAAGGTCACGTTGGCATCTCTCCCAGGGTCCACATGTCTTCCCGTTGTCACATGTGCACTGAACGGACCATCTTGAGTCAGAAAACAAACTTGCATCTGTTGATGAGGGCTCCAGGCTTCGTGCTGGCCACCCATAAGCGGCTCCTTCTTCAAATGAAGGAACGTGTCCCAGGGGCCGTGGGCTCTCTGGCTATTCCTGCAAACTCTGATGAGGACTGGAGGTAATATGAGGTCCTCGGGTCTACCCTTGTGGGTGTAAGTTGACCAATAATGTGACAGTCCCTTGCTTAAGCAGTGCTAAGCCCTCCCAGAGAGGAGAGGAGGAGATGAAGGAGAAAGATTGAAGGGGATTTATGGAGATTTATTTGGGGAAAGGAAGGATTAAAGGGATTTATGGAGACCTAGCCAAAGAAAAACTCAACAAGTTAACCCCTAAAATCCTCCCCTGAGAGAACACGAATGTCCACCTGCCAAGTCTAATTACTGTCCACTCGGTTGCCAAGTTTGAGCCGGAAATTTCTACCAGAGACAGTCTTCATTAGCCCCTCCAGGAACAAGCTCTAAAAAGTTCAATTTCCCAAATTCCACCCTACTAATCTGTAAAGCCATGAGAGTTTGTTATCTTTATCGCAACAGAGGAAAAACTTCTGGCTTTTCCTCTCTAAACACAAAACATCCTATCAAAGAAAGAAGTAGCAAGAGTTTCTCATGTTTATTATTTTTCATAGAATGTTTGGGCTTTAAATTCTCAAATCAGGGAATTCCCTGGTGGTTCAATGGTTAGGACTTGGCGCTTTCGCTGCCCAGGGTGCGGGTTCAATCCCAGGTCAGGGAACGAAGATCCCGCAAGTCACATGGTATAGTCAAAAAATAAAGTTGGAGATTTAAAAAATAAAAATAAATACATTCACAAATAAAGTAGCAGAGTTGTAGGTTATAGGTCCACCTGTCAGAGTGATCTTCCTATTGATAATTCTAGAGGCAAAACATGGCATTTTCACAGAAAGTTAAGCAATTCATCCAACTACTCAAATGTCAAGCCTATCATGACCTCCTTCCGTGACAGAAAAGGAGACACTTCAAGAGTCATCCCAAATACAAGCTCTTGGAAAGAAATAGATTAGCCTAAAAACCTAAGGGACCCAGGGAACCTCCCTGGCGGTCTAGTGGTTAAGACGCCCCTTCCAATGCAGGGGGCACAGGTTCCATCCATGGTTGGGGAAATAAGATACGACATGCCTTGTGGCATGGCCAAAACATTTTTTTTTAATTTCTAAGTAAACAAATCCAAGAGTTCCTCACAAGAAAAACCCAGGAGCCCAAAGGATGTGAGCTTTCCCTCCAAACTCTTTCCAAGAGCTTCCCAGAACACAGACAGCCCTGCTGTGCTCAGAGAGCAGGTGCTCAGAAAATTCTCGGAAAAAAACTGACCAAAACCAACAAGTGGTATCTCTCTCTCAACCCCAAATCCCAGGCAAATCTCACAGCCACACCCAACCCACCAACGACTCCTACTGGCTCTCCTTCCATATGTTTCCAGAATCCAGCCACTTCTCATCACCTCCAGAGCTGCCCCCTCTCCCCGCCCTCCACTACCATTCTCCACCCTGCAATTGTTTCCATAGCCCCCAAGCTAGTCTCCCTGCTTCTTCCCTTGAATCTGCCTGTCCATTCTTAACACAGCAGCCGCGGCCACGATGGAAACACCCAAGTTATGTCAAGGTACACCTCTGTTCAAAACCCTTCAACATTTCCTATTTCTCTAGAGCAAAAGTAGAGTCTATTACCAAGAACTTCCCTGGTGCCTCAGACAGTAAAGAATCTGCCTGCAATGCAGGGTTCAATCCCTGGGTCAGGAAGATCCCCGGACAAAGGAATGGTAACCCACTCCAGTATTCTTGCCTGGAGAATCCCATGGACAGAGGAGCCTGTTGGGCTGCAACATGGGGTTGCAGAGTAAGACACGACTGAGCGCTAACATTGTCACTTTCAAGGCCCTTTGGCAACCTTGACCAACCCTCCCCCAGCTCCACACCTCACACCTGTGTCCCCTCAGCTCCCAAGCTCCTCCTGATGCTCACTCACTTTCAGACACACAAGCCTCCTTGAAGCTGGGCCTTGAAAACACCAGGCCTGCTCCCACTCAGGCCCTCAGCCCTTGCTGTTCCCTTCAACTGGAACATTCTACCTTCATCTCTTCAGGTCTTTATCCACAGATTAGCTTCTGGGCCAGGCCCTCCCTGGCTACCCTATTCAAGCTCCCATCACCCCACCCCACCCTACCCCTGCTCCCGCCCTAGAAAATCCCATTTCCCTGGTTTATTTCTCTCCCTAACGTGTCTACTATGTAACATACTCTTCATTTTCCTGATTCATATTTTTCATTTTCTGGCTTCCTCACCAGAGAATGAGAAAGAAATGTGAGCTCCAGGGAAGCAGGCATTTGTGTCTGCCTGTTCTCTGCTGTACTCACCCCCATCAGTGCCTAGAATATAGCAAGTGTTTGATCAATATTTTTAAATGTACAAGAGGCTGAATTTATATCATGCCTCAAACAGAGGGCTGAGACATGCAAACTTCTAACCAATACTGCATCTGGAATACCCTCTAGGAGAACTCTCAGGGTTGCCCACCCCTCTCTGCTCCTCTTGGAGGAGCATTCTTTCAAATGCTTCTCCCAGACTCTACAACTGTGAGTAGTCCCAGAACAAATACTCTCCAAACAGCCAAATACACAAATCACCAGGAGGAGATCTGCAATCTCCCCCTCCCCCAATATCCATACACCACCACTCTACAACCTGAAAAGAACAGGTGAGTCTGTTTTCTACCCAGGCCTTCAGATAAATCAATCACGTGTCCTCAACAGGTGTATTGACTGAGCAATTTCAGAAAAAGGCATGTAAGTATGATACTAGTGAGAAAAGACAGTGCTGGCCTCACAGGAATTTCTATTTATACTCTTCCTAAAGCAGCACCCAGCAGGCACTCATTTCATGAAGAAGCAAAGGCATTGAGCTACTGACATCAAGTGGGGTAAGAATTCCTGCCCTGAGCTATGTCACTTTGCTACTAGCCTGGGCATAAAAATGTCCCTCCAAATGGACCAAGCTGTCCTAGCTACACATGAAAGCTACCAGAAAATTATAGTGAGTGCCTCTCTTACCCAGACAAGCCAAAAAACCTTAAGGTTGTAAGAGCACTTGAAAACCATCCCATCTTCTCTGCCCCTCTGATTTGACAGGTGATGAAGCTAAGACCCGAAGAAGGCAATGGCACCCCACTCCAGTACTCTTGCCTGGAAAATCCCATGGATGGAGGAGCCTG
>NW_011494909.1:723677-725955 GCF_000754665.1 Bison bison bison
GGAGAATCCCAGGGACGGGGGAGCCTGGTGGGCTGCCGTCTATGGGGTCGCACAGAGTCAGACATGACTGAAGCGACTTAGCAGCAGCAGCAGAAGCTAAGACCAGTCATGTGGACAAATGATCAAGTAGCTCACAGGCCACACACCTGACCAGTGGCTGAGCCAGACCTTGAACCCAGGCCCAAGACCTCCCTGGTGCCCGCTCCAGCCCCCTCAAACAGCAATTATTTCAACACAAAACGTTTGGTCTGTAAGGAAAGCATGTATTCATACCCTGCAGAGATGAATGTCTGTTTTCTAGGACGTGCCCTTTCTGTACTCCAGGGGAAAGAAGGTGTATTGGAAGAACCATTCTGTGCCAACTATCAAGGTCTTTTCTGTTCAGATGCCTTTCATGGTGTGGAAATTATAGAAGCCACCTCCATAAGTCTGGGGTAATTCCTGCACACCATGGTCAAAGCTTTCTTCCCATCCATATCCTTCTTCAGATGGCCTATTTTCATTTTCTTGGTTTAGAAGACGTGGAAAGACATCTACCTATGGTAGAGATGGCCTGAATGGCCTCAGCAAACACACCACAGAAATGTTTATCACTCTTAATGTTTAAAGAGTGATAAAAAAGAAATGTTTAGCACTCTTAATTGCTGTTACACAACATTTATGTGGTCTCATTTATATGGGGTACCAGGGATCTGAAAACATGGCGTTGATTAATAAACAGTATTTAAGACGTCCCACCTTGTTTGAAGGTAGGGTTAGGCCCTGGGATTTCCTTTCAAAGGAAGACACACCGAAGGCCACAAGTTAAGAGGTTTCTCCGGAAGCCTGGCTCAGGGGTGTATCAGAAAACCCAGGTCCAAACCACCCAGTGGGTCCTTTCCCCTACACTGACCTTTGCTTCCTCCAGCTCTTTTCCCACCCTCGAGGCCAGCCTTCACTCTCATTTGCCGCCCACCCTCCAACAAGGTCCTGCTAACCACACAATCTAAATGGCGTGACCCTTTGGCCTTCAACAGTAAACCTTCTACTCCGCAGGGCAAGGTACCTGAACCAGGCAGCCAAATATCAGATTACAAGATCTGGCCAAGTGGGTGCTCCTTGGGTCTTTACAATGCTTTTTCAAAGGCATTTTAACAGCTGACAATCTGTCTGCTGGAAGGGCTTTCCTGCCTTAGGATCTTAAAGGCAAATGGTAAAAGTGTGACAAAATGGGCTTGCAGAGTACCTTGGAAATGAATTCCAATTGTTAGTGTTGAAGCCCTTGACTGATGCTAGGTTTCACCACAAACAAGACCCCAAACTCAAAATTCACACTGATAGAAGTAGAAGTGACATCTATTTAGACTCAAGCTAAGGTTGCTGGACTTGGCCCCAGGGGGAAACAGGAACCCTGAATTTTGGACAACTTCTAGAAAGTCCAAGAGACAAAAAGATGTTGATAATCCAAAAGCTTTGACAAGTTACATGTCTGGATGACAGGTTACCCTGTGATTATGTTTTAACTTAATATTAAAATTAATATAATTCTTTAATGTTAAAATTAGCCTTCTAAATACAAAAGTTAGTCAAATTATTAACATTTGCTGTTACATAATCCACAGAGTGGCTCAATCCCATATGCATAATCATAAGTTGTTCTGCCTAGATTTGAGTATCAGCTCCACTTAATAAGTAGCTCCTGTTTAGCAGGTCACTTAATTCTCTTTGCCTCAGTCTTCCCATCTGCCAAGTGGGGATAACCGTACATACCTCATCAGGTTATCATAAGAATAAAATGAGTTAATACCCATAAGGCACTTAAGGTATCAACTGGTACTTGGTATTCATTTAATAAAGTCACCTACAATTACTACTACTATTATTATTATCACCATGCTATTGAGTGAAAACATTTTGATCATTTTATTGTTCGTGTTTTGCTCTTAGAGAACTCCTGCCAGCAGGAAGGAACCATAGCCTGAAGCTCCTCTTCAAAGAACCCTTTCTAAGACAGAAAGCAAAACTTTGGAATCCTAACAGAGACCCATCCCCAGGTTCTAAGGGGAACTTGGCCAGAGTTCAAGAGGCTGTTTTGCAAGAGCTCTATGTTCTTTTCGGCACCCATCAAGCAAGTCCCCATCCTGCCCAGAAGTGGAACCACCACAATCATCCTCAAACAGTGCCGACCACAGTAGAGCCACTCAGTGAAGCCACAGCTCACTGGGCTGAGCATCCCAGACCACTGAAGAGGTACAGCCTCAGGGCTCTCCTGGGGAGCAGGAGACAGTCAGGGGAGGTT
>NW_011494909.1:726055-727421 GCF_000754665.1 Bison bison bison
TACATCTGTTTGTCTGGAAGCTGCAGGCGGAGGGACCAGCTCCAGGAGTTCCGGTGAGGATGCGCCAAGCAACGCATTTTCCTACCTTAGGACTCCTCTCTCTCCAGCCCCCTCATCCTCAGCCACATGAGCATTCTCAGGATGACCACAAAGGACACGCTTCTTCTTTCTCAGCAACTTAACCATCTCAAAGTCACTCCCCCAAACCCAAATAAACCTCAAGGGTAATTTTCTAAAGTCCTGACCAAACCTCACCCCTTACCTGCCCGTGCTAAGAGGCAGCACCAAGCCCCTCTCTATGAAAACGCAAAGCTCTGTTTTCTTTCCAACAAAGACAAAAAGTCTACACCCACAGGTAGACTGGGTACCTGAAGTGAGCACAAAATCTGGGAGACCCTATTCTCATTCTAGGTAAGTGTGCATCCCCAGGATCAGAAGCATGGAGGGATGCTTCAAAACTTGGCTTTGGGGGACCCACTTCAGATATTGGGGTGGGGAGGGAAAATGACCAAACAACTCAGTGGATCCTGAGTATGGGGCAGAAAACAATCTGGGTTTGAAAATATGGTTCTGGAAAAGCAAACCAACCACAATGACAAGTAAAAGGGGATTAAGAAGGCAGGAAAGAAGAGCACCCTAATTTGTCTATGAAACACCTCCTCTTTCTCTTATCAGCTTGACCAACACCTCCATGAACCCCTGCAAAATGTTCGGCTCATACAGCACGTATGTGTGTGAATATATATGCTTACATACTGATCACATGAGGGGAGGCAATAACTCCAACTCCAGGTTCTTACAGCGGCAACCGATCCTCTTTCAGTATCAGTCTCCCTACCTATTCTGAGGCGCTTCGAAACAAAACAAACAAAAACCAACTCTTGGGCAGAAAAGGAACAGCAGCTGAATGGAGCTGCACATGCTTGAGCCTTCCTGACATCGACTTCTGGTTATTTCTGCTTTCTTGAGATCAGCCACCAGCCTCGGACTACACACAGCCCTGGAAAGGAACCGTGGGTACAGCGACCCTCGCGGACCCTCCTTGGTGACCCGCACTCCAGCGTGTGCTGCTGAGCCTGGTGAAATGGACTGACGCTCAGGTAAGGCTCGGCCCACACGTGACCCTGCACACTGCGAAATTCCTCCCTTCCCTAATCGCGCGGCCATCCAAAGTCTTGCCTACATCGAGTACGTGCGGATGTCAATTCTCTAAGAATACATGATGTTAGAACAGAAATGGGAATGCCCGGAGCCGGATTTCCTCGTGACCACGTCTCTCGCCTACACGGTGCGCCCGTGCACACGGTGAGTAGACGCACGCAGCCGGTAAACAGGAATATCCACCATGCTCAGCCCACAGTCACGC
>NW_011494909.1:727783-727889 GCF_000754665.1 Bison bison bison
CAGGGGAGCCTGGTGGGCTGCCGTCTACGGGGTCGCACAGAGTCGGACACGACTGAAGCGACTTAGCAGCAGCAGCAGTAGCAGCTTAAGGCTCTCCAGGCTGGGG
>NW_011494909.1:728462-750473 GCF_000754665.1 Bison bison bison
AGGTGCAGGGAACCCGGGCAGGTGCGGAAGCCGAGGAGCTTGCTGAAGGACCCCGGCCCTCCGGGGCTGCCTAATTAATTCTGCCAAGTCAAGTCTCGGGGGCGCGAGGGCTTTCCTCCCTAGCGGCGGGAGGGGGCGCCTCTGCGCTGCGCTTGGACGCGGCTGGAGGGGGGCGGGGGTGCAAGGCCGCCCGGATGCGGGGCGCCAAGGGCGGGGGCGTCCTCCCCGGGCGTCCCGGCGCGGCGCGGGGCTGGGCGGGGGCCGGTTGTTATGGCGACGAAAGGCGGCGGCGGGGATGCTGGCGGAGGTGGGCGTTGACTCCGGCCGCGAGGCGCCGGC
Organism: Bison bison bison; assembly: GCF_000754665.1. Taxonomy (NCBI): domain Eukaryota; kingdom Metazoa; phylum Chordata; class Mammalia; order Artiodactyla; family Bovidae; genus Bison; species Bison bison. The sequence goes on from NW_011494909.1 coordinate 728,802, forward strand.
CGGTGGCTGACGCTCCCGGAGCCTCACGGCTTGGCGACTGGAGCTAATTCGCATTGCACCAAAATCGGCGCTCGAGTCCAATTACGGCCGGGGGAGGGGGCCACGCAGCGAGGAGGGAGCCGGGAGCCCTGGAGCCGGGGACGCGCAGGGCGTGCCAGGCGCTGCATCGTTTTCCCTTGGGGAGCTTTACTACCGGGGTTATCTGGCGGCCGGGCGGCGGGTGGATTCGGGCTCCGTGCACCGCCCAGGCTACCTCAGGCCTGGGGCTGGAGCGGGCCTGGGCGGGCCTGGACCGGCCTTCGCTCCAGCTCGGCTTCTCTTGGTCTCTCTCCAGCGGCCAAAACCTAGAGGAAAGGGAAGCTTTGCCCCACACCCTCCTCGCCAGGAGGGCTGCCCCTCGTACCCCGGCTGCGGCGGGTTTAGTAAGGCACCCTGTCTTAGGGCATATACCTGGAAATAGCGTTTCCAACAGACTGGAGAAACGCACCCAGAGCTCCCCACCCGCCTCCCCTGGCCTTTCATGTCCGAGTTGCACTCTGACTGCCCATTCTTCCGTGTCCACCTGTCAGAGGGCAATCCACGTGCGGATGCCCATCCTCAACCTGCGGGGACTATCTCTTGTTTCCAAAAATTGTAGTTTTCTTCATATAAAGACTATCACTCCCTGAGGGCCCCTCGACTGAGTTGGATAAACAGCCTTATGTCTTGATTGCTGACACCTGTCCCATTTTCCCAGGACTGTTCCAATTTCACTGTGAAAGGGGGAAAAATTCTACTGCCTGAAAACTTATCTAGCACCTTCCTCCTCGTTCTGACAGGCTGGATGCAGGCCTACTGCCCTCCCAAAAGCCGTCTGGACTCCACCCCGGCCTCTACCTTTTCCCTCACCCAAGGAGGTGGGAAGATAACCTGGCCTGCCCAGTCCCCCACATCTGTATGCTGGATTCTGTCTTTCAGGGGCTGTTAGCTTAAGGCTCCGGAGAAGGCAATGGCAGTACTCAAGAGTACTCCAGTACTCTTGCCTGGAAAATCCCATGGATGGTGGAGCCTGGAAGGCTGCAGTCCATGGGGTCGCTGAGGGTCGGACACGACTGAGCGACTTCACTTTCACTTTTCACTTTTATGCATTGGAGAAGGAAATGGCAACCCACTCCAGTGTTCTTGCCTGGAGAATCCCAGGGACAGGGGAGCCTGGTGGGCTGCCGTCTACGGGGTCGCACAGAGTCGGACACGACTGAAGCGACTTAGCAGCAGCAGCAGTAGCAGCTTAAGGCTCTCCAGGCTGGGGAGAGCAAATAGGGGATCTTGCTATTAGAAACTGACTAAATCGACAAACCCAAATTCCACCGTGAATTACTAACCTCTCAAAGTTGGGGCCTGTCACCAAAGGCAAACAGCACCACGCCAATAAGAAATATGTTTAAAGAACTATACTATCGTCTATTGGGGTCAAAGGTTAGGCAGTAAGAAGAGTAGGAGCCAGGCATGACTAAGATCCCAAGGGACATATCCCTTACCCGCCCTATACATGTGTTCATCCTTTTTCGCTCTTTTCCATCCTGGCACTTTTTAGCCAGTTCTTCCCTGTTTCACTCTTGCTCCTTGCCTACAGATTATCGTGCCACAAGAGCGCACGGTAACAATCCTCAGTCTCAGCTTTTGTCCACAGAACTAAAGAAGTGGTGATGCTAAAGAAGCGTTGTACCGTTGGAAGTGCTATAGGGAGCTTTATGTTTATTTTGAATTTTCCATGTGCATGCACGCTAAGTCGCTTCAGTCTTGACTGTAGCTGGCCAGGCTCCTCTGTCCATGGGATTGTCCAGGAAAGAGTACTGGAGTGGGTTGCTGTGTGTCTTCCCGAGGATCTTCCTGACCCAGGGATCGAACTCCCATCTCTTAGGTCTGCATTGGCAGGCGGGTTCTTTACCACTAGCGTCACTTGGGAACCCCCTGAATTTTCCATAATGATGTTCATTCAGAGCACCAAGTTATCCTCAGCTGGACTAGATCCTACAGAAAAAAAATCAAAAGTGTAATGGGAGTTGAGGTCAAACCAAAGGAATGATACAAAGAAGGAGGTGGAAATGCAGAAGACAAATTCAGTCTGGCTTTAGCATGGTCATTCCTCCCTCACTGGACACCATGTGAAATAAGAGATCTTGACCTTGGGAACCACAATAGAAAACAAAACCACCGTTCACTAAGAATGATTAAACCTTAGCCTGTAAATGGCTTAATTTTGTTTGCTTGAGGACCCTTGATTGGATGACCATTTCCTCCAGCTACCATGTTTTTCTAGAGGACTAGGTGATGACTGTGAACTCTTCATTCCACTCCAACTCCCATCATCAATCAGTTATTACCTATCAGTCAAAAGCTATCCATTCCCTAACAATTCCACTGCAGAAAGCTCTGCTAGATATTCTAAATTACTAACCTTCAGGTCCCAAGTCTTTATATTTCCTTAAAGCCCTTAAAATTTTTATTAAAGAACCCAAAGAACAAGTTGTTTAATAACCCATCATTAAAGACTTACCAATTTTGTGCCTATCAAACTCTTTCCAACCAACAGACCTGTCAATAGATCAGGCTTGTGTGGCCCAGATTCAGAATTGGGTGGGGGGTGTGGGGGAAATATCTAGTATCTAAAGCAAATGTGTAGATTATAGCTGAAAATCTCTGCTGCTAAGTCGCTTCAGTCGTGCCCGACTCTATGCGACCCCATAGACGGCAGCCCACCAGGCTCCCGTCCCTGGGATTCTCCAGGCAAGAACACTGGAGTGGGTTGCCATTTCCTTCTCCAATGCATGAAAGAGAGAAGTGAAAGTGAAGTCGCTCAGTCATGTCCGACTCTTCAGGACCCCATGGACTGCAGCCCACCAGGCTGCTCCATCCTTGGGATTTTCCAGGCAAGAGTACTAGAGTGGGTGCCATTGCCTTTTCTGCAAATCTCTAAATTGCCTCTCTTCAGCCTTTGGGGCTTCCCAGGTGGTGCAGTGGTAAAGACAGCCTTTAGTACCTAAAATGATGAACCAGGAGCACAAGCTGGGGTGGTAGAAAGAACTAGAAAGTCTGGGAAACTAGGCTCAAGGTCCAAGTCTGTTCCTAAATTTTTCTTGTTTTATTTTTTTGGCCCAACCAGGAATCAAACTCAAACCCTCGGCAGTAAATATATGAAGCCCTAATCACTGGACCACCAGGGAATTCCCTCAAAATTTATTTTTTTAAATTGTGTGTGACAAGAACTTGCTCATGGAATACAGGGCAAGATGATAAAAGGAATTAAAACTGAAGCTGGAATGCTCAGGAAAGAATCAGGAAACAATAAAATCACAGATATAAAGACTAGATTGGAAATGGAACAAGGAAATTGACTTCAAAAAACTTTTTAAAGGATATAGAAAACAAGAATAGTGAAAAAATAAAATGGAATGGGCAAAGATGAGCTAGAAAGTTATATGAAACATGAAGTTCAATATATTCATAAATGCCTTCTGAAGAGACTGCAATAATGGAACAAAAAATATTTCAAGATATTATTCAAGAAAACTTGCCAGAAATGAAGACCTTAATCTACAGATTGAAGGGGAACATGTATTTTAAAATATATGATCAATAGGAAGACATGTCCTAGTAGAACTACTTATCTCCAAAGAAATAATCCTTTGATTTTCTCAGAAAAACAAACAAAAAAAGAGTCAAGTTACATGTAATGGGAAGTATATATATCAGCCTTTCATAGGCGTCAATAGCCACATCCAATGATAGAGGCTATGTTTATAAAGTCCCTAAGGCCATTAATTGTGATAAAAGAATTTCATGATAATAACTAATACTTACTGAGTTCATATTATGCATCAGGCTTTGCTCTAAGTGCTTTACCATGTTTATTTAATAATTCTCATATCAATTATATGAAGTAGATAATATCTCTATTCTTATTTTGTAGAGGAGACCAAAATTTGAAATGGTTTAGAAGCACACATGAAGCATGAATGAATAAAACCCAAGCAGCCTGGCTTCAGAGCCCTGGTCTTAAGTGTTGCACCGTAATCCTGCTGTCAAAGTGTTGCTCAAATAAAAGGCATCAGATGAACAGTGAGAAATTGTTACTGAAGAAGGAGGGAGTGGATGTTGAGCAGGCAAAGGTGATAGATGCCCCCTACAATGTAAATATCTTTTTAATGAAGAAAAACAGGAGAATGATAGTTGTTCAAAACCAAAATAGGGTAATCAAATGACTGCCAACTCCAGAAATGTATCTGTGTTTACATTTGCTTGTTTTAGTTCCTTTTTTTTCAAACCTCAAGGAACTTTTAAGTGAACTCACTCCTTTGGGTCTTTCCCTGGTGAACATCACCTCTATCTTCCTACCTTAGATCTGAAACAAGTCTTTGGGTTGTTTCCCAATGTTCTCCCAGACCTGGATCTTGCTCTTTTACAGCTGACATTGAAACACAGTCTTGTCGGTTCATATTAGAATTAAGAGTCTATTCTTAGTTCTTAAGAGTCAAGTGAAGTGCATTTGACAATACACACAGGTGCATTTATAAAATTGAGGACACTAAAAAAAAAAAAAGAAAAGCTAGTGGTCCAGTGGTTAGGACTCAGTCCCTTCACTGCCGAGGCCCCAGGTTCAATCCCTGATCAGGGAGCGATGATCCCAAAAGCCATGCAAGACAGGCAAATAAATAAATAAAAATAAAATTGAGGACACTGAAAACAGTAAACGCTGAAAACAGTTCCCTCTTACATGGGGAACCAAGTCTAAACAAAAATGGCACCTCCTCTGATTTTCTACCCAGATCAGGATCTACAACAGACATTGAAATGGAATCTCATCAATTTGTATTTAAACGTAATGGTATACTCCAAACAACTGACGGAAGTACACTGGATGATGCACATAAATGCATTTACAAAAGTTGAAGGCATTTAGTCAATAAATACACTGTTTCACATAAGCAAAGCCAAGCCTACACAACAACCACAATGGCCTCCAAAAAAAAATTGCCCAGGAAAGTTGATTTTTCTCCAAAACCCCAAATCTTTTAAAAAATCTTTTCCTGTAAAGATGAGTAATTATCAAAAGATGGGAGCCTAATGTAAGATGTTCTTTCTTCTTTTTTAGTGATTTGAACCACAAATGCTTAAATTGAACCACAAACATGTTTAGAATATAATAGTTAAATAAGGAGAAAAAACAATCTTAAGAAACATCTTCCAAATAGGCACATGAAAAATTGCTCATCGTTGGTAATTATTAGAGAAATGGAAATCAAAACTATAATGAGATACCGCCTCACACTGATCAGAATGGTCATTATTAAAAACTATGAATAAATGCTGGAGAGGGTGTGGAGAAATGGGAACTCTCCTACACTGTTGGTGGATATGTAAATTGGTGCACCCACTATGGAAAACAGTATAGAGGCTGCTTAAAAAACTAAAAAATAGAGTTGCCAAATGATTTAGCAGTTCCACTCCTGGGCATTTATCCAGAGAAAAACATGATCCAAAGAGATACATGCACTCCAGTGTTCATTGTGGCACTATTTACAATAGCCAAGACATGGAAGCACCCGAAATGTCCACTGACAGATGGATGGATAAAGAGGGTTTGGTACATATATATAATGGAATATTACTCAGCCATTAAAAAGAATGAAATAATGCCACTTGCAGCAACATGGATGGACGTAGAGATTATCATACTAAGTAAGTCAGAAGGAAAAAGACAAATACTGTATGATGTCACTTATATGTGAAATCTAAAATACAAATGAATAAATCTGAAAAACAGAAACACAGACATAGAGCAGTGGTCCCCAACCTTTTTGGCACCAGGGATCAGTTGCATGGAAGACATTTTTGCCGTGGACCTGGGTGGAGGGGATGGTTTCTGGATCATTCAAGAACGTAAATAAAGTGAATGTAATTCACATTACATTTATTGTTCACTTTATTTCCATTATTATTTTATCAGCTCCACTTCAGATCATCAGGCATTAGATCCTGGAGGTTGGGGACCCCGATATAAAGAACAGATTTGTGGTTTCCAAAGGGGAGGGGATGGAGGGCGGAAGGATTGGGAGTTTGGAATTAGCAGATGCAAAGTATTATAGGATGGATAAACAACAAGGTCCTACTATATAGCACAGGAAACTATACTCAGTATTCTATGATGATAATAGAAAAGAATATAAAAAAGAATGTGTATATGTATAACTGAATCACTTTGCTGCATAGCAAAAATTAGCACAACATTGTAAATCAATTGTATTTCAATACAATTTTTAAAGAAGGAAATGTCTTCCAGTGTTTCTAAATCACCAGTTGTAGCTGATGAATTGTAACACCACTGGGCTGATACTAACCATGTTCCGAGTGCCCTAATTTCTCTGTGAGACATTTGTTGAGCTTGTACTTTTTGAAATAGACACATTCAAAAAATGAACAAAGCACAATTCCTGCTTCAAAACATTCCAAGTCTAAGACACAAAGACAGACATGTAAATAGGTACATGCTCAGTTGCTCAGTCGTGTCCGATTCTGTGAACCCATGAACTGTAGGCCATTAGGCTTCTCTGTCCATGGGATTTTCCCAGCAAGAATACTGGAATGAGTTGCCATTTCCTCCTCCAGGGGATCTTCCTGACCCAGGGATCAAACCTCCTGCATTGGCATGCAGATTCTTTACCTCCGAGCCACCTGGGACTCCCTATGTAAATAAATAGCAAGAATAAAATGTAATTGAGGCTATAATGGAGGTTTGCACAGAGAGTACTGGGGAAGCATAGAACAGAAAGGGCCTGGAAGTGTCAAAACAGACTTGGGAAAAAGGAAGACTTTTGAACTGGGTCTGGAAGGAATATCCATAAGAAATTGCCAAGGAGAGAAGGGAGGATGCATGCAGATTTCAAGCAGAAGAAAAAGCATGTGTGAAGGAAGAAAATTCAGAAAGAAATATCCATCAGAATAGCCTGGTGACAATCCCCAAGTCTTGGTGCCTTATAGGAACCAAGTTTTGTTTCTCACATTCATCAGTCGGTTGGGGAGCCTGCTGGCAGAGTAGTCGCCATCTTGGATTTGACTGGTCCCTGTGGCAGAAGGAAATCAAGCCAGGTTTGCAGAGCAGGTGGTTGATTGCTTTGTCCTGGAAGTGACACACATCACCTCCACTCTGGCCAGAACTAATGACACAGACTCACCCACCGAGAGGACCTGGAAATGAGAGCTGAAATGATCTGGCGGATAGCGCTAATGCCTACCCCAAAGGCACTGCAGAAGGCTGCACATTCAGGAAATGGTGCTGAGGGCAGGGTAAGCAGGGGCTGGACACTGGGAGTTAGAAGGCAGTGAGCAGACAGGGGAACACAGATTAGACTGGAAGAAATTAAAGGGTCTGTTTATGAAAGGCCTCGACTGTCCTTCCTTTGGGCCCCAAAATAAAAATTTTAAGTGATTCAGTAAGTGAAACAATCAGGGTTGAAAACAGCCATACTCCGCCTTGCAGTTCAGGAGTGACTGTCACCCACAGAAAGTAAATGGGCTTGTGGCTGCTTTTCTGATCCTAGTAGAACACAGCCTTGACCTTGACAGAACCCTGGACACCTTTGAAGGAATTCCAACCAACAGCTCCAGAGAAGACTGCGGTGTTGCTTCCAATATTGCTACTTCTGACGTTAGTATATTTCAAGTTCTAGTCCTTAAGAAATTTTAAGGCCTGGATGAGGTCCTATGCGCCAAGGATGAACTGATTAGCTGGGATTCTGAAATGCAATCTACTTTAGGGGTATCTCTGCAAGCATGTCTCGAGACAGTCAGGGGCATCGCTGAATCTTACCTCCAGTCCAGCAGAGTCCTGGGGTCCTGTAATGGTGAGTGGGTGGATACACCAAGTAAAAGTGACTTTGCAAGCAGCCTGATGCAGGAAATAAGCAAACGAGTAATCAAGTTTGTCAGCCAGTCTGGTAAGAGCTGTTTTCCAAGTTCAGTTTGCAAGTACAGCAAAACAGTGGAGTATGTACAACAGTGGATTTCAACACACACACACAGACACAGCTGGAGTGAATGGCATCAAGCTTGTGTTTCGATATTGGTACACTGAATGCAGGCACAAACCAGAGCCAAGTGTTGAAATGAAAGAACCCAGGTCTCCTGTGACATCTAACCCACTCCCTGACTTTAGGCATTTTCCGATCCTTTCTCCAAAAAGGGGGACCATATGGGTATGGAGGAGAAAACACCAGCAAAGAACTCTGGACTTCTCAGAAGAAAGTCAGAAGGTACACATGAGGTGTTAATAGTATGCACCTTTTCTTTTTAATAGCTGTCATATCTGGGGACTTCCCTGGTGGTCCAGTGGTTAAGACTCAGTCTTTCACTGCTGCAGACCTGGGTTCGATCCCTGGCCAGGGAACTAAGATCCCACAAACCTTATGGTGCAGGAAAAAAAAAAAAAAAAATAGCTGTCACATGTGGCTCTTTGTCTTTTACCTGGATTATAAAATGAATGTTTTAAAAAGAAAAAATATTCTACCCAAAACATAGCCACCCACAAGATTTCCACTAGATGGTTGCATTTTATATTCAATGTCAATAATCTGGGAATGCCTTGGATTCTTGTTTCCAGGAGGGGTTTTCTAGCTGCAGGAAATAGCCTCATTAGCCAGATCCTGCCAATACCTTATTTCCTAAGAGTGTCTTGGCACTGTGGGCATTAACTCTTTGAAATCAAAACTTTAAAAAAATCTATAAACAGGAACATATTAGCATTTTTGTATAAACATAAATGTACAAGTGGAGACCACTATTTTTTTAATATATAAAAGCAAATGATTTTTTTAAAAAAAGAAGCAAATGATTTGTCAGTTTTTAAGAAGGATATGCTCGTTCGAGTTGACAGTGCCCCTGGAGGCCTTCATGGTTCTTCTATTTCTCCAAAGTGCTTCTAAAAGCAGAGGAAAGGTAGGGGGAGTCACCCAAAAATTATGAGGCAAAAAAAAAAAAATCATTAAAGTACTTCTCAGCACTCCTGGTCCAACGGCTTTTTTCCAGAGTTCACAGACTGAGGCAGCCATGGCATTTATACCCCAAATGGACATAAACCAGACTGTGGAATTATTGAGGCATTAACTACACCCATGAAGTGTCGGCTCTCTAAACCTCATGCAAACGCTAGCCTAAAACTCACAGGTTGAGCAAGACATTTAAATTACCAGCCAGAAGAAGAGCCTTTCTTCTAATTGAATTCACACAGGAAGTCAGAAGGGGGCCAAGTCAGAAACTTGGGCCTGAGTAGCCCTGGAGCACTCCCTCCTTCCTCAACACTCTCCTCCCAAGAAAGTCCAGGCTTCCAGAGCTCAGACAACTCAGTGGGCCCCTCAAGGTTAACAATGCTATTTCCCGTTGAACCAGCCAGAAACAACACTGGAAGTGGGTTTATTTTTACCCCAGGCTTTGTCATCTATCATTACTAAAATACTAAGAGACAGGTTTTGGCTGAGTATCCTGTAGAATATTCAAGATCTCCGTGTAGGATCTGGCTCTCCATCTCCCACATTTGTCTTCTTTGGAGTGTACTCCTTCTCCCTGCCAAGGCTCCTCATTAGCAAGGATGTCTGTGTTCCAAATGAGACGCTGTCTTTCTTGGTTGGACGACTGAAAGGTTCTGTGATGATGTCATAATGTAGCCCTTGTGACATCACCACTCCTTTCATGGAAACAAATCCTTGGTACCCTGGATGACATGGTGTATTTAACCAGAGGGATGGGGGAATAGGTGTCAACATCTCTTGCAGGTTTCTTCAGCATGCAGACATACAGCAAAAACTCACTTTATTGAGGGGCCTTCTCTCCAGATTTAGGTATATTTCATGGAGAGTATCTTTTCTTTGATCTTCAAAATGGAAATTATATCACCTGCTGGTGTGATGCCTTCTTGAACCACAGACCCAGTTGTAAGGTAAATCCCCCGTATCTTCTACATGACATTCAGACTAGACTCTCTTAGTTTGCAGAGTACTCTGTTTATGGAACTGGACATACATCTCCTTCCTCATCTTCCTTTCCAGCCAAGCAAACTTGTTGGCTCCTCTTAGAGCAAATCCACAGTCAGTTACTGGGCCCAGCACTGTGCTGTGTCAGCCCAGTCAATCCCTTTGCTCTCGTTTCCTCTTTTAATTTCTGGTTCTTTCCTATTTTCAGTGGACTTTTTCCCACGCACCAGACTACCTGCCCTTCTCAAACCCAACAAATACTTCTTTCAGTATTTTTTTGACAGATGTTCCCAAAGGCACAAGTCTATGCAGAAAAGAATGGAGCCCACAGTTCATTTCTATCAAAAAGCTCAGAAGTTGTTTGCCTCTGAGCAAATAATTGAAATGAGGGCTTAGGGTGAAAGCCAAGGGTCACCATCTATGACCTTTATATTTTTCATTACATGACAACTCTCATGCAAAAATCCTGGCAGCAAAATCTATGTTTCTCACATCCATACACATTTATAAACAAGCACCAAAGCCAAATTCAGAAACAAAGTGCCCTGGAAAGGGTTTAAGTCCTGTAGTGGTCACTATCTGGACCTGAGGATGAATGGCTCTGGGGCTGGGCTCCTGCCAGTTACCTGAGGGCTCTATGCTGCCTGCTTTATGTTGAGAAAGTGGGGTTTCCCCAGATCTCCCACATGCACTCCCCTCACACCTGTAAAGACCTTACTTTTGGCATTCGCAAAGGAGATTTAAGTCACCAGGCACTTAAAACCCGAGATGCTGGGTTTGAAGCAAGACAGCCTTCACCACACCCACTTAGAACTCCAAAATCCAGCCTTGTTCTTGAATCCCTGGGGTTGCTTTGAGATGTCTCCTGCATGACCAAGCACAGAGCTCCAATTCCTTCCTCATCACCATACTACCACACTTCACCCCAACAACCACACTGTAAGAATTCTATCTCAACCCTCCTACAGATCCCTGGCAGAAGGTCAGTGTGGGGGTTTTCTTCTGTTGCTTGGCTGACTCAGATCTCTCCTCTCCCCGTGCTGCCTTGAGGAGGCCAAGGTTCCAGGTTTTCTGGTTTCAAAATAAATTGGCAGAAATCTGAAATGATGCCAATAACGCCCTCCTGCCCTCAGGCATCTGGGTCCCAGTGGGAGGTCTCTTAGCAACCAGGCTCAAATCAAATATTTGGGCATCTGGACAAATTCATATTGGGATGAGCTCATCAACAAAAACTTCTCTCTTTCCCTCAGCCCAGCTACTGAGGGTTAGGAAAGAGTGCTGAGCCCCCTCAATCGCCTCCCTGCACTGGGAGAAGCTGTGACTCATGACGAGTGTTCGATCAGAGGCAGCCCTGGGCTGGCAGGCCAGGTATCTGGCTTCTATTTCTGTCTTGATACTTATCGTTGGATGAGACTCGTGAACTTTTTTGCTGCTGTGCTGACACAAAGCCCAGAGTTTTCATCTGACACTCCGCATGCGTCTTTTCACCAGAAATCAGAATACTCAGGTCACAGAGGGCGAGCTTGTTCAATTCAAACGTGAACCCAGAGGGAGAAGGCTTTCAGAGGCCTCTTCCCCCATCTGCATCCTCCCTGCAAAACTCCCCGCCTGTGACAAATGGTGAATGGGAGGGAGAAGGGGGCCTATGGGTGCTGGCAAGAAAGTTCCACATTTTGACTTTTCCAGTCCAAACCCCCAGGTTTATGCTGCCCTGTATACTCCAAAAAGATCACCAAGTCGCGTCCAGCCGTTTGCGATCCCATGGACCGCAGCATGCCAGGCCAGCTACTGGAAGGTGAAGGATAGGGATATCCTTCACCATCTCCCAGGATTCGCCAAGTTGTCCTTTGAATTGGTAATGCCATCCAACCATCTCATCCTCTGCTGCCCTCTTCTCCTTTTGCCTTCAATCCTTCCCAGCGTCAGGGTCTTTTCCAATGAGTCGGCTCTTCGCATCAGGTGGCCAAAGTGTTTGAGGTTCACCTTCAGCATCAGTCCTTCCAATGAATACTCAGGGTTGATTTCCTTTAGGATGGACTGGTTTGATCTCCTTGCTGCCCAAGGAACTCTCAAGAGTCTTCTCTAGCATCAGGAAAGACTAAACACACCAAATTTGGCTTTGGATGCTAGTTCAAATTGATACCTTCGTGTACAAGGGAGGTCTAGCTCAGGTTTTGTGTCCCTACAATGGAGCTTTTAAATCCTAGTCTCCTGAGAATTCTCTGGTGGTGCAGTGAGTAGGACTCTGCATTCTCACTGCTGAGGGCCCAGGTTCGATCCCTGATCAGGGAGTTAAGATCCCACAAGCCGTTCAGTGCAGCCAAAAAGAGGCATTATCTTTTGAGAAATGGGCTGGTCAGGGCTCCCCTACCTCAACCAGCATGTACTCATCATAATTATCCATTATACCACCCCCTGGGCTTTTTGAGTTGCTTATTTCTGTGTGCACAGATGTCTAACCTCTTCATTGAGTCCCAGAAGAAAAATCCATGTCTCATATTCCCTTATCACCTTTTAGGTCACCTCACCCACAGCCCTGGGGGCAAACACCACTAAGTCCTAAAGAAACACTGAATGTAATGAGCACCCAGACCCTGCAAGCCTGAGGATGCTCCAAGGTGGAAGCTTGAAGGGCTCTCCCAGCAGGAAAAGTCATCTCTTCCTTCAGTGGAGGCAAGAAGTTAGAGGGCAGTGAAAGGAGCTGGGCTTTGGAGTCAGCACCCTGGTTGGCCTCCCCGCTCTCTAGCCGTACGGTCTTGGGCACATTGCCTAGCCTCTCTCAGAAAATGGAAGGCACAAGTAGTACCTGCTTTGCTGGATTGTTTTCAGACAATTAAATCATCACTGTAAAGCATGTAACTCAAACATAGTCAATAAGTGGTGGTTCTTATTGTCATTTTTTACCCAATCATTTAATCATTAAATAAAATGATTGGGTTACTTAGCTTTCTGATTACAAAGTATTTTAATTATTTATCTAAAAAGCTGCAGAAGAGTATGGACTGAATAGTCAAGCACATCAGCTTCAAAGACCTGAGTTTAAGTCATATAACCATTTTTAAATCACTCCTTGGTCTTTTTTATTTTTTTTAAGTATTTGTAGCAACAATAATTGATAGTCCATTTATTTGATTAATTTTTGTATGAGGAACATACAGAAGTTGATCTTTAGGATTCAGTGGTGACCCTGACTTCTGTGTCATACAACCTCCTTCCTTAATCTTCTTTAAAAGCTGCCTGAACTGTTCTCTGCAAGGCTCAAGGATCAATTTTCGTTGATTTTGTTTATACTGTAGAAGATGATGCCAGACTTCAAGCACTGAAAGACGTGCTTCTTTTGAAGAGAGCCCGAGCAAGACTTCACAGTAGACATAGTTTATCCTTTTTACTGTCATCAGCAAATAAAGAAGCCAGCATTATCTCCAATAGCCTCAAACTGGAAACAGCCCAAGGGTCCAACAGGTTGGGACCAGTTTTCACAAAGCAATGGAATATAATTGTATTGATCCAACCACCAGAGGTTTATAAAATAATAAAGAGGGATAGGATCTTCTAAATTGTAGCTGTTATAAGGATTTGAGCTTGATCCCCAAGAGTACACTTTTTCAATATGTTTTGATTTTAAAATACATGTATTAATATGTGGTATTTGTTTTTCTCTTCCTGACTTACTTCACTCTATATGACAGACTCTAGATCTATCCACATCCAGAAAAACGGCACAGATGAACCTATTTCCAGGGCAGGAATAGAGATGCAGACATAGGGAATGGATATGTGGACACAGTGGGGGCAGGAGAAGGTGTGGGACAAATTGGGAGGTTGTCATACATTCACTACCATGTGTTAAATAGATAGCTAGAAGGAGCCTGCTATATGACACAGGGAGCTTAGCCTGATGCTCTGTGATGACCTAGATGGGCAGGATGGGGGGCAGGTGAAGGGAAGGTGGTCCAAGAGGGAGGGGATGTATGTGTATATACAGCTGATTCACTTTGCTGTAAAGTGGAGACTAACACAACATTGCAATTATACTCCCATGAAAAATAAAATACATGCAATAGCCCTTCATTCTATTCAATGTCTACAGAGCATCTGCTATGCACCTGGCATTGCTGGGGAAACAACACTGAAAACAATTCACCATCCTCATGGAGCTTACACTCTGGTGTGGGACACAGATAATAAAGAAAAATGCTATTGTACCACTTTACCAAAAATTTTCACATTTAAGTTGTACAGACAAGTTGTCAAGTAGCTAGGATTTCCTGAACACATCTGATAGACGGGGGAACATACTTGGACAATGTCAGTAGCTAATAAGGGACAGACCCAGGACTTAAACCTAAGTCATCTGGTACTTCCACTCCTGGCAGTAGCAGACTAAGCAATTCAGACCAACCCTCCCATCAAAGGCAACTTTAAAAGCTTTGATGAAATATTTGTTTAATTTTCTTAAAAGCATCAAAGCAATAATAAGATAGTGAAGGAACACCTGCCAAAACCTAGGAAAGGACAAACCCCAGAGAGGCTGGCCCAGCCCACAAAGCTTTTATCCAAAAGTATTTGTCAATCTGGGGGAAAAAAAAAAAAAAAAATTGAAAAAAGCTCTTGCTTTCAGAGCTTCACAAGACCAAAGTCCAGAGCTGGTCAAAGTTGGGGATTCAGATAAATACTCACCATTTTATGCTGGGTCCCTGGGGTGAGAGAGCAGAGGGTAGCCCTCGGGCTTTTAATGGGCTCACATCAGGTTATACAGCCCTCAGGCTTTTAACAGGTTCACACCAGAACTGAGTTCAAGGAATCACACGCTTTACACTTGGACCAAGGTGGCTTCAGACAGGAAGTGAATACCTGAATATATTCAGTGCCTTTTCTGTGTACACACGTGTGTGTGTGCTCACTCACTCAGTCATGTCTGACTCTTTGCAGCCCCATGGACTGTAGCCCTTCAGGCTCCTCTGCTCATGGAATTTCCCAGTCAAGAGTACTGGAGTGGGTTGCCATTTCCTATTCCAGAGCATCTTCCCGAGCTAGGGATCAAATCTACATCTCTGCATCTCCTGCATTAGATTCTTTACCACTAGCGCCACTTGGGAAGCCCCGTGTATACACATACATATATATATAGGTGAGATAAGAAAGCCTTCCTCAGTGGTCAATGCAAAGAAATAGAGGAAAACAATAGAATGGGAAAGACTAGAGATCTCTTCAAGAAAATTAAAGATACCAGGGAACATTTCATGCAAAGATGGGCACAATAAAGGACAGAAATGGTATGGACCTAACAGAAGCAGAAGATGTTAAGAAGAGGTGGCAAGAATACACAGAAGAACTGTACAAAAAAGATTCATGACCCAGATAACCACAAAGGTGTGATCACTCATGTAGAGCCAGACATCCTGAAATGTGAAGTCATGGCCTTAGGAAGCATCACTATCAACAAAGCTAGTGGAGGTGATGAAATTCCAGTTAAGCTATTTCAAATCCTAAAAGATGATGCTATTACAGTGCTGCACTCAATATGTCAGCAAATTTGGAAAACTCAGCAGTGGCCACAGGACTGGAAAAGGTCCATTTTCATTCCAATCCCAAAGAAAGGCAATGCCAAAGCATGTTCAAACTACCGCACAATTGCATTCATGTCACACTAGCAAAGTAATGTTCAAAATTCTCCAGGCCAGGCTTCAACAGTACGTGAACCGTGAATTTCCAAATGCTCAAACTGGATTTAGAAAAGGCAGAGGAACCAGAGATCAAATTGCCAACATCCGTTGGATGATCAAAAACGCAAGAGAGTTCCAGAAAAACAACTATGACTGCTTTATTGACTATGACAAAGCCTTTGACTGTGTGGATCACAACAAGCTGTGGAAAATTCTGAAAGAGATGGGAATACAAGACCACCTGACCTGCCTCTTGAGAAATCTGTATGCAGGTCAAGAAGCAACAGTTAGAACTGGACATGGAACAACAGACTGGTTTCAAATCGGGAAAGGAGTACATCAAGGCTGTATATTGTCATCCTGCTTATTTACCTTATATGCAGAGTACATCATGAGAAACGCTGTACTGGATGAAGCACAATCTGGAATCAAGATTGCCAGGAGAAATATCAGTAACCTCAGATATCCAGATGACACCACCCTTATGGCAAAAAGTTAAGAAGAACTAAAAAGCCTCTTGATGAAAGTGAAAGAGGAGAGTGAAAAAGCTGGCTTAAAACTCAACATTCAGAAAACGAAGATCATGGCATCTGGTCCCATCACTTCATGGCATATGGATGGGGAAACAATGGAAACAGAGATAGACTTTATTTTCTGGGGCTCCAAAATCACTGCAGATGGTGATGGCAGCCATGAAATTAAAAGACGTTTGCTCCTTGGAAGAAAAATTATGACAAACCTAGACAGCATATTAAAAAGCAGAGACATTACTTTGCCAACAAAGGTCCGTCTAGTCAAAGCTTTGGTTTTTCCAGTGGTCATGTATGGATGTGAGAGTTGGACTGTAAGGAAAGCTGAGCGCCAAAGAATTGATGCTTTTGACCTGTGGTGTTGGAGAAGACTCTTGAGAGTCCCTTGGACAGCAACGACATCCAACCAGTCCATCCTAAAGGAGATCAGTCCTAAATATTCATTGGAAGGACTGATGCTGAAGCTGAAGCTCCAATACTTTGGCCAGCTGATGCAAAGAACTGACTCATTTGAAAAGACCCTGATCCTGGGAATGACTGAAGGTGGGAGGAGAAGGAGTCGACAGAGGATGAGATGTTTGGACGGCATCACCAACTCAATGGACATGAGTTTGAGTAAGCTCCGGGAGTTGGTGATGGATGGGGAAGCCTGGCGTACTGCAGTCCATGGGGTCTCAAAGAGTCAGACTCGACTGAGCAACTGAACTGAACGGAACATATATATATGTATAGACATATATATATTTGTATGTTCATTTCTATGTACACATGCACATATATATTTATTAATAACAAATGCCTACCAGGAGAATTGAAACACCCAAGAAAACTGGTACTTATGAGCAAAAAGAGCAGAAACAGTCAAGGGTGAGACCAGGCCCACAGAGACGTCAGAAATGGGAATTCTTAGATAAGACTATTAAACAACTTAGTATATTCAGAAACATATATGCCATACATGAAAATTGTGACAGAGAATTGGAAACTATAGGAAATGACATAAAAGATTTTTAAAAGAGCCATATAGACATTCTCAGACTGAGAAATATGATCACTAAAGTTAAGAAAAAATCAATGGCTTGGTTAATAGCAGATTATCACAGCTAAACTAAGAATTGTGAACTGGCAATAGGGCAGGAAAAAAATCTATTCAGAAATCAGTTTGAAAGGGGGATAAATATATTTTACATTTATACACACACACGTTATATATATATGATATGTTCAAAAGGCTTCACATACATTTAATTGGCATCCAGAGAGGAAGGAAATATTGGAACAAAACCAATGCTTGAAGAGATGGCAGCCAAGAATTTTCCAGAATGAATGGCAAATGTCAATTCACAGTTTTTGAAAGCCTAACAAATCCTAAATAACATGAATTTTTCGTAAATGCACACACTGATACAACATAGAGAAACATAAACAACCACACACAGAGAAATTCCGAACCTCCACCGCCTGATGCAAGTTTGGCTGTCTCCCCACTTCATGAAGCCCCTTTTCCGTCGAGGCCCAAGCTGCTCTTCCCCTGTCCCACCCGTTCCCCCTGGGTGGGTAGGTGGCCAGTCTTCAATCTTAAAGTGGCCCTGTTTCTGCATAAGCAGAAACACTGCTGATTTCTAGAACACTCCTAAAAATGCTACATCTAGTTAGTAGTAATCACAACGAAACACACGATTTAAACTGGCAGGCTCAAAAGAGTGAATTTGTAACTCACACAAAAGCAGAAGCATCAGCAGGGCCAGACAGGAGCAAGATGAGAACAAAAGTGTTTCCTCCTCCTCCCCGTGGCCAGTTACCTATGTGATCCAACGATCCCACAAAGGCCGAGATAACAGGGATTCAGGACTAGGTGTGGCGATGACCCGGGAGGCAGTGACTTTACACTATCCTTTACAGGTGCTCCAAACACCGGGGACTGTATGTCATTCCTCTTATTTTTCCAGCATCTGAACAGGGCCTGGATAACAAGAGGAAGTCATACATTAATTTGTGAGTGAATGAAAGTGTACACCATGTGAGGCAATCCTACCAAGCCAGCATCAGGAACCTTGACTCCCAGGAAGGTTTCAGACTGACAGACTCTCCACCTTCCGAGAGAAATGAAAACTTCATCTTATGTCTTTCATCTTCTCCTCTCACACATTACCTGCTGCAGTTTCAAACACAATAAAGATTTTTTTTTAATTTATAGTGTAATGGACTGATAGAAAATAGTACTGAAGCCTTTAAAGAAGTACAACAGCCTGCTGGGTACCATGTACCAGCAGTACAGGGCATGGAAAAGATGGCCATGACCCTGAACTAGTCACAGCTTTTTGGCAGGTCACATGCCACATCCAAACAGCCTTCTTGGGGTCTCCAGATCTTGTCCCCAATGCCTGTCCTGCTCAGGGAAGGGGGAGGATAGAGTTGAAAGGGCACTAGGCCAGAATTCAGGTCAGGAGGTGCTGGACCAAGTGATCCAGGCTCAGTAAATCACTCATCTTTCCCCAGCACTCACCCAGGGCCTGGGACCTGAGCTGTAAGACAAAGAGCTTAGAATAGAGCAAACCATGCCTGGGATGCGGGGGAGTGGGGATAGGCATGTTTTGTCAAAATCTCCAGGTAGTCACAAGGTGTGTGGATCAAAACTGCCCACAGCCAATTCCCTAAGGCCTTTTCCCGGAAGAAGCCCGTGCATGAGAGGATGGTTCCCAATGTCCCAGTAGAAGTAAATATTTCACGATTCCCCCTTTCCTCGTGGTCTCCTGCCTCCCCCCTCCCCCACTCTGTTTCTTAGAATCAGGAAAGGTGTAGTTTAGACAACAGATCCCTCTGGCTCTGGCCCCATGTTTGACAAGCTTAGTCACCACAATAGATTAATTGAACACCGAGCTGTAGTCCCCAAAGCCACTCTGTGGCAAAGCAGATCCCACAACAAGCTAATTAGCAATCAAAACGTAACCACTGGAAGCAGCTTTATCACCCATCTGAGCTGACAGCACAGGAACGCCCACATGGCTGTCATGGGCCGTCCTTGTTCCCGTCAGCCTGGCCTCTCTCTCTCCTAAAGCCCCAACTGCCATGTTCTGCCCCCAGTTCTAGCCCGCAGCCCCATCTCATGTCCCTATCACATCGGGAGCTAAGAGCATCCATGTGCTGCACAGGAAGTGGTACCCAGAAGTAATTCATTTCATTTTTAGAGAGGGGCACTATTGAGACTACAGAGTGTTCACACTGGAGAAAGTCTGCAGTTTTGGAACGCTGGACTGCATAATCTCTGGAGGATTGGGGGATCCAAAGAAGTGACTTGCTTTCCATTTGAGCAATGATGTAAATCTTCCCTGAAACAATTGGCTGCCACCCTGCAAAGGAGCACAAAGCAATTCCTTATTCCCCTCCAAGACCCATTAGTCTCCAGGGAAGTATAATAGCCACCTCACTGTCTTTGGACATTCACAAGGTGACTTTGCTGCCACATTACTGTCCATGGACCACATGTTTCAGCTGGCTTTGCCAGTTGTCGGGATGAATTTACACCCATTCATCGATCTACACCCTCAGTCAGCTCCCTGCCCTATGACCGGTGGCAGACACTTAGGCAATGTCTGGCTGTTGGCTGCAGCCATGGAAAAGAGCAAAGCTCACTGGTTTAGACCTGGTCTGACCTGTTCTTAATAGGCAGAGGACTAGGAGGGCAGGCATAACTGCTATAGAACCATTCCTGGCATCTGGCAGTTCCGTCATTCCTTCTGACTCCAAATACCAGAAAGCACAGTCTGGTGGCCCATGGGCTCAATCAAGCCTCTATATATGATTTGTTTTGGCCAGAGAAAGCTTGCTTTTTGTTTTTAAGCTGCCAACATCTAAAATGTAAGAGATGTCATAAAAAAAAAACCTGGGTTTCTTGCTGCTCTTGAAGAGTCAGAAGCTTTAGCAAAACTTCTAATTAGCTCTCATCACTTGGAGCTGAATAGCCCTGCCTATTTAGGTAAGGCTCTCCAGCCACAGTTCTACCAAACATGGAGCCAGGTATCATGGGGCCTGAAGCTTGTGTAATTTGGAGTGACCTCTCTAAGAAAAATAAATAAAAATTTTAACTAGAAAATTGCTAAGGTCCCTGCAAGGGCTTCAGCATGTGACAGCTCAGGAAACTGAAAGGTCTCCAGCCTCCACGGTGAAGCGAGCTCAGGCGTCCACCCACGGCTGCTCAATTCACACCCAGACCAGAGTCTGCACCAGCTGCACATCCAGCCTTGCTGGCCTGTGAGACTGTGACTTCTTGCCTGTACATTGTTGCCATAGGCTCCTGCCACCATTTTTCTTTCCAGGCCTGATTTCCAGCATAAATACAGTTGGGTCCTGGCCCTGAACGTCAGACCCTGCTCTCCCTAAAACTCCACTAAGACAAAGGGTAACTTCATTTCTTCTAAAAGATCAACAAAAGAAGTCCTTAGGCTTTATAACTGTCTCTCCTTTGAGAGGTTAAAAAGAGAGGAGATCCTAAGCGACAGTCTGGACTTCATATAGAAGGTAATTCCTTGCAGCACGGAGGTCTGTGAAGAGCTACACGAATGGGAGGAAAGGGTGGGGACCAACGTCTGCTCCGTCTACAAATGAGTTTGTAGACCGTCCATCTGGGATGCTCATTTGGCTCACAGATGGTCCATGGGTCGCTAAGTGATCTTGTTTTGAGAGCCAGGTGGAGGGGAGACATGCCCCCCAATAAATGTTTTCCAAATCAATGGTGGACTGTATTACCAAAATTAGATTAGGAAGGAAATAGTCTGCAAGGCTGATTGAGCACCTACTTGTCCTAACCCTTGGTCTTGTACTAGAGGTACACAGGGCCGCCCTGCGGGTATCTGTAATCAAGTTGCAGAAGCAGACCCACAGAGAACGTCAGGTCACAGGGAAGATGTTCGTGGGGTACAGGTGACCCCCAGGGACACTTGATGTGCAGAGATCAGTGCCAAGAAAATTCCAGGTGGTGAGAAGGGCTTGGAAGACCAGAAGGTTTGAGTTCTGGAGGGCTAGAGGGATGCTGGGGACAAAGAGAAATGAAAAGAAGGCAGGGAACCTATCTGGAAGGGATGTGCTGCTGCTGCTGCTAAGTCACTTCAGTCGTGTCCGACTCTGTGCAACCCCATAGACGGCAGCCCACTAGGCTCCCCTGTCCCTGGGATTCTCCAGGCCAGAACACTGGAGTGGGTTGCCATTTCCTTCTCCAATGCAGGAAAGTGAAAAGTGAAAGTGAAGTCGCTCAGTCGTGTCCGACCCTCAGCGACCCCACGGACTGCAGCCTTCCAGGCTCCTCTGTCGGTGGGATTTTCCAGGCAAGAGTACTGGAGTGGGGTGCCATTGCCTTCTCCGGAAGGGATGTGAGCTCTAGGTAAAAGCTTCTCGATTGTGTGGCTCGGCTGTAGAGCACAATACAAGTGCCTGTGCGCAGTGCTCTTCAGTTTACTGAAAATACACACTGCGGCTGAT
>NW_011494909.1:750573-763634 GCF_000754665.1 Bison bison bison
CTGCATTTGATAATACAGGTCTATTAGAAAATCCAGGTGAGAGCAAAAACCAAAAACTGTCATTCTGTCAACCTGCAACAACCACTGTTAATATTTTTCGTGTTTTCTTCCTATTTTATTTCTAAATAGAATTTTCTTTCAGAAATAGGATGAATGTCTATTTTTCACTTAACATCGTTTTATGAGACTTTTCC
Source organism: Bison bison bison (assembly GCF_000754665.1). Lineage (NCBI taxonomy): Eukaryota > Metazoa > Chordata > Mammalia > Artiodactyla > Bovidae > Bison > Bison bison. Next base: position 750,768 of record NW_011494909.1, read on the forward strand.
TCATGTCAGTGAATATTCTTTGAGGACAAAAAATGTTTACCAACTGCATGATATTCCTTTCCTTGGTGTACCAAATGTGATTAATGATTGTTCTTTGTTCAACTTTTAAGTCATCTCCTATTTTTCATTAGTATAAATAATGCCTCTGAGAACATTCCTGTATATAAATATCAGTCTGCACCTCTCTGATTACTTCCCAGTATGAAATTACTAGAGCAAAGGGTATAAATATTTTGAGAACTCTGAATATATACTGACGAATTGCTTTAAAAAAAGATCTTACCAATTTACACTTTCATCAGGAGTACGTGAAAGGGCTTGTTTTCCTACAGATATACCCTAGAGCTGAATATTACTTTTTATTTGATAAATGAAAAATGGAATCACAGAATTGCCTCTGAAGAATACTTTTTTCTAATTATGAATTTGAAGCTTTAATGTATTTTTCATTAATGTGTACCTTTATTTTCTAATAAACCTGCACTGTGTTCACTTGTCTTTCGGATTTCTTATGGCTCGATTTTTATATTTCACTCTTAATCCATCTGAAATTCATTTTGATATGCCTTTAGTGCCAGTGGTGAAAATCATGCAAGTTGATACGTTTTCCAGATAGTTTGTTTCTCTACCATTACTCATCAAATAATTCATTAAATAAATTCAATAAACAAATATCTTTAGGAATGATTTATAAAGCTCCTTTGTCATATACCCTTATGCGTTCTGAATGAGGGGAGCTTCCCAGCTGGCTTCTCTGTCCTAGTCATCTGTGTTTTACTGTTATGCCAATAACACACTACTTTAATTACTGTGATCTTATGATGCACATACAGAATGTTTTGCTGTTTCAGAGACCTTTCATGTGTATCCTTTTATAAACAATAATAATTCTAAGATTTATGTAAGTATACACATGAGAGAAATGAAATGGAAATAAAGATAATCCATTTCTTGCACTTCTTTTCTCCTAGTTACTCAGGTAAAAGACAAATAGTTATATAAAAAAACAAATGCTCTGAGAAGTGGATAGCTGGACTAAACCTAAAAAAAGATCTTGTAATTGTGTGCCTTTTCTTTGGGGAAAAATGAAGTAAAAAGCATGGTCTGGTTTTTAAAATGGAACACTTACTGAATTGGAAAGATCAAAACAAAATCATAGTGAAATTTGAAAATAAGTTTACTTTTACTTTTCTAAACTGAGAAGGGGTCTGTTGACCACAAGGAAACCTGGATCTATAAAGGAAGTCAAGCCTCAGAGGTAGAAAGTTATGACGCTTTGAGCTCTGCTTTCCTGAACAGAAATCTCTTGGGATGAGAATTCATAAAAATAGAACTGAATTCACTTACTCTGCTCTTTTTAGAAGTGATGCAAGAATCATTGGCTGTACACTGAACTTGGTCTTCTGGTGCTCAAATTCTTCTCAAAAGCAGGTTAATAAATAATAGGTACCTACCATCAATACAGCACCCTCAGGGTAGGAATCAACTGTCAAGAATTCATATACAACTGCTTCATTCATAAAAACTTGTAGCCTTTGCTGTCATCATGAATCACACCACTGCAGAGTCCAACCAGTCTACTGGACCAAGAACATGGTATCAATGAGGCCCCGGTCACTGATTCTCCTCACATTCTGAGACTTCCTTGAAACCCTCAACTCAGCTAGCCTGATTCACAAGCAAACTCTGGGTGGGCTGTGCTCAGTACAACCTAGCTCCATCACGAGCAAGCAGTCAAGGTATTCACCCTCTTAGAGGTAAGTCAGTCTACCTCACCTTCTGGGCTGTGAGCTTCTGAAGGACAGGGTCTGTGATTTATTAATCGTTCTGCTATCAGTGGATGGCATTCAACAGTCAATCAGTACATGCTTCTTGAACGAATGAATGAATGGCAACATTCAAGATACTGTCAGCAATGAACTGTGATCAATAGTAGTCAATAAGAGTTAAACTCATGAATCTTAGCCATTTGGAAAATTTTTACATGCTCTGAATATCCATGCAATTCTTCTATGTATCTATCCAACTAGCTAAAAACAATGTCCAAAAAAAGGTATGTGTGATGAACAGCGTCCCAAGCTTGTCTTCTCAGAGCTAAACAGGCTGCCTTGCATTTTTTTCTCTAGGTGGGGAAATAGAAATGGGATTACAGGGAGAGATAGGCCTGAGCACAGGAGCAGAGACGCCATTAAAAACAAGCACTTCATGGATCTGGGAAGTCAGACCCACGCTGCCTCTGATTTTCTTCTCATTTTCTTGGGCTGTGTTTTTAAGGAAATGGTGTTCCTAAGGAATGACTGACAATGAGGGGATTTGCCACATTTTCCAGCAGTCATGTATGGATGTGAGAGTTGGACTGTGAAGAAAGCTGAGCGCAGAAGAATTGATGCTTTTGAACTGTGGTGTTGGAGAAGTCTCTTGAGAGTCCCTTGGACTGCAAGGAGATCCAACCAGTCCATTCTAAAGGAGATCAGTCCTGGGTGTTCTTTGGAAGGAATGATGCTAAAGCTGAAACTCCAGTACTTTGGCCACCTCATGCAAAGAGTTGACTCATTGGGAAAGACTCTGATGCAGGGAGGGATTGGGGGCAGGAGAAGGGGACGACAGAGGATGGATGGCTGGATGCCATCACCGACTCGATGGATGTGAGTTTGAGAGAACTCCGGGAGCTGGTGATGGACAGGGAGGCCTGGCGTGCTGCAGTTCATGGGGTCGCAAAGAGCTGGACACGACTGAGCAACTGAACTGAACTGAAGCTCCCTTTTAGCCCTAAAATTACATGAATCTAGGAAAGCTTGTCTTTTCCAAAAATGACCATGAGAAAAAAAAAAGAATCCTGAGTGAAGAAACTAACTCCTTTCTATGATAATTAATTGGTTTTCCTTCACGCACAGCGATTTCCTCTCTGCTCCTGTACTCGTGTGTACACGACAGCGCGGCATCCAAATACTGACCGTAGCTAAAACACTGTGGGTGCAGAAATGGACATTTTCAGACAGAGTCAAACTTCATCAAATCCAAAGGAAGACTATTCACAGTCTGAGACCAACTTAAACCCCACATCTTCTGGAAAAGAATGACAACTGATAGAAGGTTGCCTAACAGAGGGAATAATATTCCCTAATGGAGGGCTCTGTGGGGAGCACTTTAGTAAACTGGGAATAAGACATGTACTTAATATTTATTGTCATCTAGAAAGAAATGGTTCTAAGGCACCAAAGACTCACCACAATCAATTTACCTTGAACAGCTCGGCTCCTCATTTCTCTTATTCATGTGTACGATCTTCAAAGAGGTTGTCTGGCTAAGTAAACACAGGAAATCTTCAACTCAGCTGCTGCCCGGGCATCGTGAATTCCAAATTAGAAGTGTCTGAACGTAACGAAACTGCATTACATGTGTCAATATTGGGTCATTAATTTTAACAAATGCACCATAGTCATGTAAGATATTAACCTGGCAACTGGATGCAGGTATACAGGAATTCTCTGTACTATCTTCTCAAAAGGAATCAAAAAAAAGAGGGGACATATGTATATGTATAGCTGGTTCACTTTGCTGTACAGTAGAAACTAACAACATTGTAAAGCAACTACACTCCAATAAAATATTTTTAAATGTTTTTCTGTAAATCTAAAAGAAACTGCATTGCAGTTTGAAATTCATCATTTTATAACGTACCATAAAACGTGGGCACAGAGCCAGCCAACCTTAGTTACCTACTTCTACAGCTGTTGTTTATTGGTACCAGGAGGCTAATTTTTAACCTCAACCTGTTTTTTTTTTCCCCCCTGATTCTCAGGCTCCCAAGCTGCAGTCTCATCCTTCCACACCCTGGACTGCAGTACACTCATAAAATGCAAACTAATTTTCAATATTAGCCTAAAGAAGACAAATAAATCCCATGAATAATGGATTACGGAAGCAAATGGGAATTTTTTTAAGTTTCTTGTTTGGATTAGCCATACAGGCACCCCGCTTATTACTGTAAAGACTGCAAGGCAGCAGTAGGCAAGAGACCCGAGTGGTTAGGCAAACAGGCTTTGGCACTGGACAAAACACAGCTCTGCCTGTGACTGAACTTCTCTGAGCCCCCTTTTCCTCATCTGTGAAATTAGGGAGAATGTATGTACATAAGAAGCTGGGCCAACTTCCCAGGACACAGAAGAGACTCATGAAATAGAGCTATTATAAGCATCAACAATAAAGAATTCCTTCTCAATTGGCACTAAACAGAAAAGCAACAGAATAGAGAAGATGGCTGGTCCACCTCCCTGCTGCCAGCATGTGAAAAGAGCCTAGAAACCGTATTCTTGCAAGTAATAGTTAAAATATTTGATAACCCAGCGATCCATCCTGTAAAATGCAACCTCCTCCTGGGAGCTGGCACTTGAAGCAGCCCGGCTGTCTCTGGAGGGTTCGGTGTAGGGAGCTACAGAAATTAGGCCAGTCCAGGTGGATTGTCCAAACGCACAGTCATCGCTGGAAGCCTGCCAGACCCACTGACTTAGAGGAATGACATCCGATGTGTGGAAAATTAGCATTTGAGTTAAAGCTCTGGCTGAGGGTGGACATGACCACCTTTCAGCACAGCTCAGCACAGACAGACAGCCAGGGGCGCCCCTCCCCACCCCACCTCCAGCAGCCCAGACTTGACAAAGGAACATCGTTCCAAACATTCATGGATACATTAGCTTTTGGAACCCAAAACACATTTTCCTCAAAGTATTACAAATAGTTGTTAATTTTTTTTTCCTGATCAACTCCATGGAAGACTCCACAGTTAAAGGTGTCACTAAGGGGACACCCCATAGTCTGACCCCCCAAGGCCAGTGGCCTACTCTCTTAGTTGCAACAGCTAGGCAGCAAAATAAAAACATCCCTATGCCTCAGCTTCTCAGGCATAGGAAGTAATAATATTTATATTTTATAAATATACAAATTTATATTAAAATATAAATAATATTCCTTTCTCTTATTATTAGAAATAATAATACTTCTGTCTGGTTGCATAGTTGCAAGAATGAAGTGAGTAAACACTTACTTATAAAACATTTAGATCATACCTGATAATAATAGGTGTTCAATTAACACTAAAGCTGTCATTACCTTTACTATGAAGGCTATGAGGTCTCAGAATAGGATTCCCAGGCACAATGGGGGATTGTAACCTCTGATAAAGTAATGAATTGCACAAGAGCCCCGTGGCAAAGAGAAACAACTGAGGGGAACCAGATCCCAAGGCAGCTATTCACTGAGCACCTAGTATGTTCCAGACAGGGCGCAAAGAGCTTTACATGCAGCATCTCTTACTCCCTCCAACAGGGCTTTAAGTTAATTATTAGCGTGATCACTGTCTCCTCTAGTCTGTTCATGAGGAAACTGGGACCCAGAAAGACAAAGGAACTCATCGAACACCACAGGGCTCATTCTTTTTCCCACCATTACATCTCTTTCCACTGCTTCACTTCCAGTGTCCTACCCAAAAAAATATGAGTAGTCTGTAAGAAGAATGTTCCTCAATAGTTTTCATGCTAAGAAAAAAGCCAACAATCTCCACAGCACTGTAGGAGGAAAAGGCTGAAAATCTGAGCCTCAATGACCATCCTTTCTCTCTCCGAGAAATGTTCATTCCCTAGAACATGTAGGCAGCATCTCTGAGGAAGGGGTCTATTTTGCCCTCTTCTTTTCTAGAAAATTCTATGCACACTGCCACTCTGTCTCATTAATTCCTAGGGCCCTTTTCAGTGGCAAAAGCAATGGGAACTCTGCCAAGGGCATGGGTGGGGTGAACTGTGAGGTGTCAGATGGGAAATAGATACTGAAAATTATTTATGCTTATGAAAACTGCATCTACTTCTACTTCTGAAGATAATTCAGGAAGGAAGAAGCTTTCGTTTCACAGGCATTTTCAGGGGAATAGTCATCAATTATTTCTATATTAAAAGACAAGACGTAAGTGAACCAATGCTAGGAGAGAGGTAGAAAGGGACACCTATGGGTGTTCACCATGATTTTTTTTTAAGCAATCAGGGCTGGGAAGTTCAACCAAGAAAAGTTGAATGGAGTTGGATGGAGAGATGGGCAAGGGCATCTGAGTGTACAGGAGGAGTCCTGTCAACTGTAGGGGAAGCAGGCTCAGCCATGCCCTTGGGGGTTACTGTCAGCAAGAATTCCACTGATCAAAGAAGAGAGAGGATAAAGACAAAGGACCAGCAGATCCATTGAGATGAAAATGCATCAACAGCTGGTTGAAATCCCAAAAGTTAAGAAAGTAAAATTCCTAGCTTTTTTGGTGTCACACAGGACAATTGGATTACCTAAATTAACAAGTATTTATTGAACACAGACCAATGCTGAGCACTTGGAGTGCTGGGAAGTTTACTGGCTGTAAACATGATTCATTGAAATGTCGTCACCCTGGGACAGAGGTACAATCTTCTTCACCGGCCCAAACAACTTATCTCAAAGTCAAGTTCTGCTTAGAAACAGAGATGCCCTGGCTAGTCAAAGATTCTCCAGAGTTAATGATTTTGCTGTGGGGGTTCTAGTCTCAAAACTACAGATTCTGAGGGGATTCAAGTGCTGACAAATGGAAATATTTTTCTCTTCATGAATATAGTATTATGTTTCTCGAGGTTTAATTTGCTTTTTAATAGTTTCCAGTTTTGTTCATTGCCATGGTTGCAAAGAAAACATCTTTAAATCCTTGAGAATCAAATTAAACTCAAGTCAGGAAACTTTTTGCCTACTTAATATTATAAGAACATTTGTCAGAGAAGTATCCTGGCACTCAGTCAGAACACCTCCTCATAAATCGGAGAATTTTCTCGAGGCAGATTTCCATGTGTTAGATAATAAAATCTCTACCTCTTGCAGGGTGTTGTTTTTTCTTAATAAGAAATTCGGTGTTCTGAACTTATGGTTACCTGGAGGGAGGGGGGAAGGTACAGTTAGGGAGTTTGGGATGTTCATGCAAACACTTCTGTATTTGAAATGGGTAACCAACAAGGACCTACTGTATAGCACAGGGAACTCTGCTCAATGTTATGTGGCAGCCTGAATATGAGGGGAGTTTGGGGGAGAGTGGATACATGTGTATGTATGGCTGAGTCTCTCTGCTGTGTGCCCAAAACTACCACAACCTTGCTAATCAGCTATACTCCAATACAAAATAAAAAGTTACAAAATGAAGGAAAAATTAAATAAAAAAGAAATTCTCTGTTCTTTGATGCACTTTACAAAAACTACAACCAGTTTTGCAGGCATAAGTGCACCAAAAGTCCTATGTGTGATACTATGTATAAAGAAGTTTTTGCTTTTCAGTAAAAAGAGCATATCAAATATGTACCAAGTTAATTTAGGATCATTTCTATTGGCAAAATATTTTATGTTAAATTAACTAATTTAATATACAATAAAATAAAAAAATTTTTTTTTAATTTGTATTTTAAATAGTCAACATCTCAAGATTACTCTTATCAAATCACTTCATAGCATTTGGGTGAGGAAGGGGCAAAGTAAGGACTAATCCTTGCCCTCAAGAATCTAGATTCTGTACTTGGGATCCTAATTATTCTAATAAATACAGTAAAATAATTTTAAATTTTAAAAACTTCCTAGCATTAGTCTTATTAATAAAGCAAACAGGAGGCCTGCATGCGTGCTAAGTCACTTCAGTCATTTCCAACCGTTTGTGACCCCATGGACGGTAGCCCGCCAGGCTTCTCTGTCCATGGGATTCTCTAGGCAAGAACACTGGAGTAGGCTGCCTTGCCCTCCCTCAAGGGATCTTCCTGACCCAGGGATCAAACCCACATCTCTTACATCTCCTGCATTGGCGGCTGGGCTCTTCACCACTATCACCACCTGGGAAACCCAAACAGGAGGCTTACTTGGCTTAAAATTGTATTTGTTTTGAATCTTCAAGCAGTTGTCCAAATGGATCCCCTGGGCATGTTTGGTTGGATTGTTGAGTAGATAATTCATCCATTTATCTACTCAACATTTACTGAGTCTTTACTATGGGCAAGGGATCACACTAAATGCTAAAGATTTAGCAGCAAAGGAGTCATCCTACAGCATGTTCTAGTGGGTGGACTGTGCCAGCTTTCTTGGAAATGACGTGAGGTTAATACCGTGAGAGAAGAAAATAAAATAATATCAGGATAATTTCTCTTCTCTTCACCTTAAGTCAATATCTATCTGAAGGATGCTCAGGTGTCTTAAATGAGACCATTTCCTTTCATATCACCTTTCTCCGGTCTTCTGTGACAACCTCTGAACACTGAAAAGATCTGATCCTGCTGCTGCCTTTTAAAGCTCCACGTTTCCTCCTGGTGTCTCCAAGCAGTGAAATTTCTCTCTGAAAACTGAACATCCATTAATGAAGTCTGAAGCAGACCAAGTTTAAGGTTCTGCAATTTGGAACCTTCTGAAGAGAGTAGTGCTCCCATGGGAGGGCAGAAATGTCCTGAAGGAGCTGTGCCTGGAGACGGTAGGCTACCCTGGTTCACCCTCGTGCTTTCTACTTCCTGGTGTATACAGCTCTGGTCCTCTTCGTCACTAAACCTGATAGCACTGGAACATTCTAGAGCACATGGTACTTATTAGGACTCCTCCTCTGAAAGTGCGTTGGCTACTTAATATTCTTCAAGGTCAGTGAAGGAGGGGTCCTGATGGGAGACTATGGACATAAGTGACTGCCTCTCTTAGGACATGTGTCTGATCTATGGTTCCATTGGAGCTTTCATCACAAGCCCTAAGCTGCATGTTATCAACTCCATGCAGCCGATAGTACCTAGTGTGTGCAGGACCAGCAGGGTGACAAATAAGAGTCCCCGATAATGAGCTGGGAAAATAATCAGGTGGAATTTGGATCAGTTCTGTAATAGTGTCTATGCCAAGTTCTGTGGGAGTGCAAAAGGGTAAGACCTTTTGAACGAGTCTTAAAAGGTAAGTGATAATTCTACAGGTGGGGTTTGGGGTAGCAAAATTCCAGGCAGAGGGAACATTAAGAGCAAAGAACAAAGATGAGAACCAGCGTGACATTGGCTATTATAATAGAATAACATGGACTGGGCAGCTTAACAACAGAAATTCACTTCTCACAGTTCGGGAGGCTAGAAGTTCATGACCAGGGTATATACAGTAGATTCTGTATCTGGTGAGGGCACGCTTCCTGGTTCATAGATGACTGTCTTCTTGCTGTGTCCTTACATGGTAGAGGGGCAGAGAGACCTCTGGGGTGTCTTATAAGGGCACTAATTCCATCATGGGAGCTCCACCCTCATGACTTCATCACCTGGCAAGGACCCCGTCTCCTAACAGCATCAGTGAGGGTTAGGTTTTAACATATAAATTTTGGCGGGACACAGGCATCCCATCTTTAGCTTACTGTGACCATGTATAATGTGCTGGGGGGACACTGTAAGAGACGAGAGTGAAAAAGAGGATGGTGACAGATTGAAAGGATCTGTGGTTTGTGGTCATCACATTTATCACCTAAGGTCACTCTCACCAGAACAGGGTTTGGGTTGAAATCCACCTTTCCCTTTCCCACTAGGGCAAGAATAAGCTAAGAGGGAATATCCAGTGGTGGAAAAGACTGAAGTCGTGGGTGATGAGCTGTATGGTCACCCCTTGCCACTGCAGCTTGCTCTTTGCCCCCCAGACTGAGAGCAGAACCACCTTTGAGGGATTTTTGTTCACACATAGAAAAGCTCCATCACCAGAATGGCCATAAACCCAGCTGCTTCTCACCATAGTCCCCGTGTAGCTAAACTGGTTCACAGGTTAAAGCCCATCAGTATCCTCTACATCATCAACTTCCCACCCTGGGACCTGGGAGGCACTCTCGGTAGATTGTTGGCAGCGTGCAGGGCATGACTTTGCAGGCTGGAACCAAAGAGAAGCACTCCCCCTGTGCTGACCCTCATTCTGGGAAAATGAATACTTATTAGAATTACAGAAATCCTCCAGGATCTCAACCACACTTACAACTGAGTTGTGGCTAGTAACCCACGTGACCGGTGAGACCCTTGAAAACAGTTGAGCATGACAGGTTAGTGAGGTCAAACAAGAAGTCAGAACCCAAGTAGCATTTATATGTGGGTCCATTCCATAAGCAAACTTCTTCTTGATTTTACCAATACAGTTTTATAGGGTCTGTGACCACCAAGCCACTTCCTGCCCTGGATGGTTGAAAGCACAGTGTTCAAACCTTTACTCCACCACTTTAACAGATTTCTGTAACTTTAACAGATTACTAAGTGTTCTGGGCAAGCACGTATCCTTTCTGAATCCAATGGGGGATGCTCCAGTGGTTTTTTCAGGACCACATGAGATGATTTAAACAGAAGGGATTCTAAAATGTCAAATATGGTGTAAAATGCTAGTTATCATAGGATTAATTACTATTGCCTTTGGCTCAAGTCTCACCTGGTGTTTTCAGTCTCATGTGAAGGAGAGGACCCATCCTCATTCTGACCCGTGGAGTCTATGAACAGTACAGAAGAACTTGTTTCCAGGTAACTGTTCCAATCTCACATTGGATGGCGTTGCCACAGGGTTTTCTGGCAGAACTTCTGAATCAAAAGGGCAATTCAGTATAAACAAAGACCTGGCTCTGACCCAACATATAAAATAAATGAATTAATTCTTCCCCTATCCTTAACCTTGGGCCTGAAGCAGTGACTTAGCATTGGAGGAATCACAAATCCTCAAACTACTTGAGATATTTTGAGGACTAGCGGAAAAAGAAAAAGCAGGTAGCCCTCAGTCTCCTGAATAAGGAGTGGCCAAAATAATTATGACCTCATGGCTATCTGGCCACCTTAGTTTTGTCTATTCTTCCAGCAGTTTCTGTAGATCAAAATGATGAGAGAAAAAAGGACACGGAGAAGAAACACAAATGAGAGAGAGAGAGAGACGCTGTTGGTACGGTTATATTCTGGATACAGGTCAATCTAATGCTTCATTTTAAGCATTTACTTTCCAGATATGTGTTCCTCTCCCCCATCCTTCCTTTCTTACCTTTCTCAGACTTTTTTCTTTTGTAATGTGGTTTCAAAAAGAAACTACAAAAATACATAATATGAAATTGACCATTTTTAAGTGCACAGTTCAGTAACGTGAGATATAATCACATCGCAGAACAACAAATCTCCAGAAATTTTTCAACTTGCAGGACTGACACTCTATACACACTAAACAACAAATCCCCACTTCCCAACTCTCCTTTCGCAGACTTTCAGATCTCTAATATTTCCTTCCAACCATTTTTTTTTTTAATGACATCTTCCACCAATACACCACTCTGGCCTTATACTATAGATAGCCTCATTATAATTTACTTGTCTTACAGTTCTATAGAATCATCTCTATTTGACTTAAAAACAAAACAAGCATCTTTTTCAGTGGTGAAGCTGTCTCTTTCACGGAAGACAGACAGGAAGCTGACATCAGTGTTGGTGTGTGAAATCAACATACCAGCTGTGTGCACCTCTGAGAGGGGAGGGCCATTGCTGGTGCTCAGCAGAGACCGCTGTGATTGAGCACACCCCTTTGCTGATTTCTAACAGGCCCTGTTCAAAAAGTAAAAATTAAAAGTGAGGGGTCCCATGCTCAAATTGGCTGAGAAACCCTGGAAAACTCAAAATTGAAAAAGATTCTTCACTGGGAAATAGCTGAGAGCTGTGGCCACACTAGTGTGACGGGCGGTGTTTCACAGAACTGCTCGGACTCACGTCGTCTTGCTACGGGTCTACAGAGGAGCTCGCCCACCACAGTGAGAGCATGGTGATGGGCAGGATTTGTCAGCTCTTCCCTTCAGTGTGAGGAAGGATCTCACTTTCTCCTGGGACGTTTGTAAACCCAGGAAACTGTCAGAAAAAGCCACAGAGACCAGTCCCCCGTGAATGTGAAAGTTAGACTTGCCCAGTTTTAGAAATCTGCCCTATGTTTCCCCTTGTCAGAAAAAGAGCAGCCAAAACAGAGCACTGGGTACACAGCAGGCACCCACAGACACTGTTTGTTTCAGCTCAGGCTGGCATCACTAAATACCATTGACTGGGCAGCTTAAACAACAGACATGCACTTTCCACACTTCTAGAAGCTGGAAAGTCCAAGATCAAGGTGGGGGCCACTTCGGTCCTGCATGAGATCTCTCCTCCTGGCTTGCAGATGACTGACTGCCTTCTCGCTATGTCCTCACATGACCTTTCCTGGGTGTGTGCAGGTAGAGTTCTCTCTCTTTCTCTCTTTCTTCCCTCCCACCACCCAGCACCCATCCCTTCCTCTTCTTGTGAGGCCACTAACTGCATCAGGAGGGGGCCACCTTTATGACCTCATCTAACCTCCTTTTAACCCAGTCTAACCCCCTTCATCGCCTGATCTAATTACCTCCCACAGGTTCCACCTCCAAATACCATCACGTGACGAGTTACAGCTTCAGCCTATGAATGTGGGGACACAAGCCTTCACTCCATGGTCGTGCTGATGACTATTGGTGGCGTGGTCAGCCCTATGCTGGTGAAGGTAGAAGGGAAAGGAGCCTGAAGTCAGAGGACGAAAGAAATGATGGGCTGTCATACAGAGTGAAGTCAGAAAGAGAAAAACAACTGACATTAACGTATATACATGGAATCCAAAAATATAGTACAGTTGAACTTATTTGCAGGACAAGAATAGAGATACAGGCATAGAGAATGGATGTGCGGACGCAGCAGAGCAAAGGGGGTGTGGGATGAGTTGAGAGAGTAGCATTGACTATATACATATAAATAGCTAGAGAGGCTCCTGTGTAGCACAGGGAGCTCAGCTCAGTGCTCTGTGGTGACCTAGGAGGGTGGGATGTGGGGTGGGGTG
>NW_011494909.1:763734-766745 GCF_000754665.1 Bison bison bison
GTGGGGTGGGGTGGGAGGCCGGCCCAGGAGGGAGGGGACATATATATACACAGAGCTGAGCCACTTCACTGCACAGCAGAAACTAGTAGAACATTGTAAAGCAACTATAGTCCAAAAAGAAAGAGAGAAAAGAAATAGGGAAAACTGTGTTTTGAAGTCCTTTATTAGTCTACAGCTTTGGATGAACCAAGAGAAAAACTATGTCTCTTGTTAGTATAAAGATATCTAACAAATCGCTCTCTGTTTCATCTATTTTTTGCTTTGTCGTGTACTTCCATAAAGGACTTAAGGCACCTTAGAACAAAAGCCAAGACACCAGAAACTATGAAGAAAAAGGCAGTTGCAACCCCAGGAACCAGGGGTGGGCAAGTATTGTTATTAAATGCTAAATTTGGTTCATTCTGACATCTTAGGGGCTAAAGAAATGTGATGGCTCCCTCAAACGTGATGGCTCCCTCTTCAGATAATAAAGAGTTTTTCCCATGAAAATTAAACTCTGAAAGAAATTTATTATTAAATCTAAATATGAGCAAACACATACATTTCATATGGCTGGTTCTTGTGTGTCTTAGTTGCTCATTTGGGTCCAACTCTGCAACCCCATGGACTGTAGACTCCCAGGCCCTTCTGTCCATGGAATTCTCTAGACAAGAATACTGGATGTGTTGCCATTTCCTACTCCAGAGGAACTTCCCAACCCAGGAATTGAACTCGGGTCTCCCACACTACAGGTGGATTCTTTACCATCTGAGCCACAAGGCATTTGATAAAAGCCAAGGGCATGGACTATCGACTTGCAGCTTAGTGAGGAGGACTCTACAGGCCTGAACATACTCATGTCTGACAACCAAATTTAGCAGAAGGGTGAGGGTCAGAGGAGGCGAGACCAGGGCCTCCAAGTGTGTCTCCACCACCCCAGAATCAGCACCACATTCAGCTGCACTGTTAATAATATGTAGATTCTTGGATGGCCCCAGACCTACTGAATCAGATTATTGAGAGCAGAGGACCAGAAATCAACACTGTTGAAACTCCCTTGATGGCTGTCATGCCACCAAACTGGGAGACACCATGATCTAGAAAAGGATGTGTGTCTGTGACCTCACAAGAACTTTCTTTCATATTGTCTCCATTGCTAGACAGAAAGAGTTCCCTATTTGTCAGTTATGTGGCGCCAGAATTGACACAGTGCTGTGAAAATTAAGGGGCCTGAAATATATTCTCTTTCTCAAAGAAAAGCTACTGCTCCTAAAGCAGCAAGACCCTCATTTTTCTCATCGAAGAACTGTGACCCTAAAACCCCAGTGAGCATCTAGACACAGCCAAGTGTCATTAACCATCAAATACAGAAGAGATGATGTAACCTCACATCTCAGACAGGCGTTAGCAGTCCACTGCGGCAATCACAAAATGATTTCATGGGGTGTCTAACATGTATGTAATATTGAGAGGCAATTCCTCCAGTGTGTGCATGATAATAAACACAGGAGACAGGGGTGGCCCCTGAATACAGCTTTAAAAGAAGATCCAATTGTAAGAGCAACCATTGAGACTTTCATAATGAAGATGATTGTTAAATAGTCAGGAAAATGATGAGCCAGTTAAACTGTTTAGTAGCTTGAAATCTGCTGTGGAAATCAGCAAATGCTACAAATCAGGCTCATTTTGCCCCTCTGAGAGCTAGTTTACCAGGGGACCACCAGCACAGACTGAGGAATGGGTCTGAAACACACAGAGCAGTCATGTCACTTCTCTGAAACCTGTGGCAAGGAAACTCACTCATCCTTCCCACATGGTCCCTCTCTCTCTTGTCTCTTGCATGTGTGCATGTTAAGTTGCTTCAGTCATCTCCAACTCTGCAAACCTACGGACTGTAGCCCACCAGACTCCTCTGTCCATGGAATTCTCCAGGCAAGAATACTGGAGTGGGTTCCCATTTCCTTCTCCAAGGGATCTTCTCAATCCAGGGATCAAAACTGCCTCTTATATCTCCTGCATTGGCAGGCATGTTCTTTACCTCTAGCACCCCTGGGAAGCCCTTTCTTATCCCTTGCCCAGCATTAACTTGGGCAATGATCTGTGTTCCCCAGGCAGACAGGTGCATCTTAATTCTACTTAGATAGACTGCATGTAATTGCTTTGTGCTGCTGCTAAGTCGCTTCAGTCGTGTCCGACTCTGTGCGACCCTGTAGACGGCAACCCACCAGGCTCCCCCATCCCTGGGATTCTCCAGGCAAGAACACTGGAGTGGGGTGCCATTGCCTTCTCCGAATTGCTTTGTACAGGTTGCTAAAAAAAAAAATCAACCTTTCAGTTCATATATTTATTTCATTAAGAACAATGCTGCTTTTGCACTACTAGGGATAAATTTTAAAAGCAAGCAACTAGGAAGAACGGGCTTGTTGATTTCAATTTCGGGACTGATTGATACCCGATCTTTGCCTGAATGTAGGTTTGTAGAGGGAAAGGATGTGAAATGCAGAGTTTGGGGTGTGAAGAAAGTGATGGCAGAATGGACAGGTAGAAACAAAATGCTACAGAGTAGGGAGACTGGGATGTGGGTAAAATGTGATTGGCGGCTTCCTTACATCCAGAGCATCTGTTTTGAAGAAGCTGGTCTTAAGGGCACAAAGCACAAGTCAGACACTGATTCCCAAGGCTTTGCAGCCTTCTATACTTTTGGGGTCCAAAATCACTGCAGATGGTGACTAAAGCCATGAAATTAAAAGACGCTTACTCCTTGAAAGGAAAGTTATGGCCAACCTAGATAGCATATTCAAAAGCAGAGACATTACTTTGCCAACAAAGTTCTGTCTAGTCAAGGCTATGGTTTTTCCTGTGGTCATGTATGGATGTGAGAGTTGGACTGTGAAGAAGGCTGAACGCCGAAGAATTGATGCTTTTGAACTGTGGTGTTGGAGAAGACTCTTGAGAGTCCCTTGGACTGCAAGGAGATCCAACCAGTCCATTCTGAAGATCAGCCCTGGGATTTCTTTGGAAGGAATGATGCT
>NW_011494909.1:766845-767503 GCF_000754665.1 Bison bison bison
AAGGCTGAACGCCGAAGAATTGATGCTTTTGAACTGTGGTGTTGGAGAAGACTCTTGAGAGTCCCTTGGACTGCAAGGAGATCCAACCAGTCCATTCTGAAGATCAGCCCTGGGATTTCTTTGGAAGGAATGATGCTAAAGCTGAAACTCCAGTACTTTGGCCACCTCATGTGAAGAGTTGACTCATTGGAAAAGACTGTGATGCTGGGAGGGATTGGGGGCAGGAGGAGTAGGGGACGACAGAGGATGAGATGGCTGGATGGCATCACTGACTCGATGGATCGGAGTTTGAGTGAACTCTGGGAGCTGGTGATGGACAGGGAGGCCTGGCGTGCTGCAATTCATGGGGTCGAAAAGAGTTGGACACTACTGAGCGACTGAACTGAACTGAACTGAACACTGTCTCCAGGGGGGTGAGACACATCATAGTTTTCTCTCTTGGGAGTGCAAACTAATGCCTGGCTATTCTGTAGTTATTACTGCTATAAAAACACTAGCTTATATCAAAGTAAGAATGTGTCAGATACAGTAAGAATGTATCAGATTGAAAACATGAATAATTTCTTTACTGTTAGCAAGGACCTTAGGAATGGACACTTAGAGCATTTTGGCAGTTTGCAGGATAAGTCTTAACAGAATGCACACTTTGACCTAGTAA
>NW_011494909.1:767603-770584 GCF_000754665.1 Bison bison bison
GGAGTTATCCTAAGAAAATCATCACACTAGTATCCAAAGACATCTGTATGTAAAGCATGTTCACTAAAGCTTTATTTACAAAAAAAATTTACAATCCTAAATATTAAAAAAAAAAAGGTTAAAACATTTTGGTACCTCCAGACTAAGGCATTATTATTAGCTGCTAAAAATGAAGATGTAGATGACTAATTATGTGAAAGTAGAGAAGGCAGTGGCACCCCACTCCAGTACTCTTGCCTGGAAAATCCCATGGATGGAGGAACCTGGTGGGCTGCAGTCCATGGGGTCGCGAAGAGTCGGACACGACTGAGCGACTTCACTTTCACTTTTCACTTTCATGCATTGGAGAAGGAAATGGCAACCCATTCCAGTGTTCTTGCCTGGAGAATCCCAGGGACCGGGGAGCCTGGTGGGAGGCCGTCTATGGGGTCGCACAGAGTCGGACACGACTGAAACGACTTAGCAGCAGCAGCAGGATCAAAATAAATAAACTGTGAAAAACTTTATATCACATTAATTGTGATACCACTCTTAAAAGTTTTCATGTTTGTGTATATATATTCATGGGACAAAAAAACCTGGAATGCATCTGGCAAAAGAGTAAGGGTTACCCATATTTTTAACTATAAGTGTCTCATCCACCTGCCCTGCCCCTTCTATACTGGCAAGAGCGTTCCAGCGTCGTTAGTGTCCATGAGAGGCACTGTTATCTGAATGACCAGCTGAAAGCACAGGACAGTAATGGACCACAGCTGTGACCCCAACAAACGGACTGGAAATGGCCAAGAGAGAAAAACTGAGTGCGCTCAGAATGTCAAACTCTCTTTAACTCCCTCCTCTTTGTGGGTCTTCTTTCCTCCCCTTTCAGCGCGTTTTAATTAAGTTATTCCTCATGTTTCCTTACATACTCCCCTCAATGGACAAAGCATTGAAATTTAAAGAGCAAGAATAATAAATACGCCCTTCTCCTGTCCTGTTTGAACAGTTGTCTTTAACTGGGAACAACACTGGTAGCAGGAAGGAGCTGCTGCCCCCGGGGGTGAGCACTGCAATCCAAGATGGTAAAAGTCATAAATATGGTGGCTGGAACCACGAACATCATAGCCAGCTGGTGTTCCCTGGAACACAGCTGAGAACCGCTCATTTCAGTTCATAAATGCCGAAAGCACCAAATCTCTACTCTAGCAAACAGCGATGCAATATGTTTATTTTCCCTGCGACTAGCCCCAAACTTGTTCTCATGGAGAATCCAAAGGAGGTTGATTTTAAGCTTCCTTCCATGGAAGGAACCAGCTAGAGACCAATCAGTAAAAACCACAAGGCAGTGTCTATTTAGCCACTAAATTAGCAGTAGAGCCTACAAACACTGGAGCTGGAGAAACAACAGTCTAGTGTGAATTAGGAGGTTCTATATCAAGAAGGCGGAGAAGGAGATGGCACCCCACTCCAGTACTCTTGCCTGGAAAATTCCATGGACGGAGGAGCCTGGTGGGCTGCTGTCTATGGGGTCGCAGAGTCGGACACAACTGAAGCGACTTAGCAGCAGCAGCAGCAGATCAAGAAGGATGAACAGTTTGACTCAGGGAAGAGAAAGGCACTATAGGAAGGCAAACAGGCTGAGCAAGGGCATGGTGGTGAGCAAGAGGGTGGTGTGAGCTGAAAGACTTCCTGGAGGAGACACCGCTGGTGTTGGTAGGAATTCTGGGATGAGCTTAGAAGGGTGGGATTGGGCCAAACTAAGAAAGGAAGTTGAGTCTAGGAAAGAGCCCAGACCTGAAGCTGTAACCAAAAAAAAGGCAGGCTTCACGTGGCAGGCAGGAGCGAGCTGATGAGCAAGAGATCAACGCAATGAAAGCAATGCTCCACTAGGTAGAAAAAATTTCTCAACAAGACTTTTTAAGCCCAGTAATCCCTAGGAAACCAGTAAACATATGAGAGTGTGTTCTCTCTCTCCTGGACAAGCCCACACTCCTAAAACTCCTGTTTTACCAAACCTACTGTGGTTTCAAACCATCTAAAATATAAAGACTCTTTTTACTTTAACCATTTACAAGCTTTTAAAAACCCACGTATGTTTGCAATTGCTTGATAGAAGCTGGCTCTATTTTCCTCTGACTAGAGAAATACCTCCATTTTTTGTTGAGCCTCATGTTCTCCCAACATTACATGCTGTGTGCTCCAAACCAGGTCAGCCAAACCTTCCAGACTGCTCAACCAGCCTCCTGGAGGTGTGGTGACCACACTCAGGCCACCACTGAGGCAGTGGGTTCCATGAGAGCCTAGGGGATAAATATGAACTCCTAATGTGAATGCTGCTGCTGCTGCTGCTACATCACTTCAGTCGTATCCGACTCTGTGCAACCCCATTGACGGCTACCCACCAGGCTCCACTGTCCCTGGGATTCTCCAGGAAAGAACACTGGAGTGGGTTGCCATTTCCTTCTCCTTCTCCAATGCATAAAAGTGAAAAGTGAAAGTGAAGTCGCAACACCAAATCTCTATGCATACTGAAGCCGGTGTGACTGCAAGGCGGCTGTCTGGAGGCGCTCTGACCTTCAGAGAACCAAAGAAGCTGCTTGGTCTGGAGTGAAACAATCTGGAGAAAATCCTTGTCTCGCTTCTATGCCATTTGGTTCTTGCCTCCATCTTCCACTTTTCAAAACAACCCAAACACCATCCAAAGAAATTCCACTCTCTGAGTGACCACTCTCCAATATCGTTTGGTTTGTATTTTTTGGCCATGCAACACACCATGTGGGCTTTGGGATCTGTCCCCAGACCAGGGATCCATCTCATGCCCCTTGCAGTGGGAGCTTGGAGTCCTAACCACAGGAATTCCGATTTTCAGCGTAAAAGCAGAACACTCGCCTCTGTGGTTTGACTGTGGCGTCCTCCCCCCTACTCTGAGCCCCGTCACATGTGTCACACTCCACACCAGTGCCTCTCTGTCTTGAGTGAGCACTGTCATCACCTGGACCTGC
>NW_011494909.1:770684-786389 GCF_000754665.1 Bison bison bison
GGACCTGCCGAGCTTGTTATGCACACAGAGCTGGGCCCCACCCCCAGCCTTTCTGATTCAGTGGGTCTCAGATGGAGTCAAAACTTGGCACTGGTGAGGCATTTCTAGTGCCACTAAGTGGCTTTGCCGTGTGATTCTCCACCCATGCTACTTTGCACAGATGCTCTTTCTAGTTCAAAGGTACCTTCCTCCTGAGACAGGGGAATAAAAAGGACCACAAAAATGAAGTCCTTCTGGGAGGGTTAGTGGCAGCTGTCTGGTTGCATTAGCAAGGGAAATCACCCAGGCAAAACTGCTCGAAAGTAAATGGGGGACTCAGACAGCGGGACTTTGAAGTGAAAGAGTCAAAAATTTGGAGTTCAGCACCTGTGCTTGAGTCTGAGGAACAATAACACCTTATAATCATAAAATCTCCTAATCTTAGAGCTGGAAAACACCTATTCTAAACTTCACATCAAATGAGGAAAGTTTTGAGGTTCAGAAAAGTTATGTAACTTGTCCAAGATCTTGGAGCTAACAAATAGCAGGAATGGGATTAAAACCCAGATTTTACAACTTTTGAAAATCACTTTGACTTTTGTTTTGCTGCATCGTAGTCATGGCACGTGGAGTCTTCATTGCATCATGCAGCATCCTCCGTTGTGGCACACAGATTCTCTAGTTGTGGATCACATGCTCCATGGTTGTGGCATGCGGGCTTAGCTGCTCCAAGGCTTGTGGGATCTTAGTTTCCCGATCAGGAATCGAGCTCATGTCCCCTGCATTCCAAGATGGGTTCTTAACCAGTGCACCATCAGGGAAGTCCCCCACTTGACTTATTAATGTAAAAAAAAAGAGAGAGAGAGAGGAAAGGAGAAGTTCT
This sequence comes from Bison bison bison, assembly GCF_000754665.1. Lineage (NCBI taxonomy): Eukaryota > Metazoa > Chordata > Mammalia > Artiodactyla > Bovidae > Bison > Bison bison. Next base: position 771,547 of record NW_011494909.1, read on the forward strand.
GCTACCAATAACCTATATGAAACTCAACTTTCTGCCAAAACGCTCAGAGCAAACAAAAGTTACCAGACAAGAACAGATAAAGGAAAAAATGTACTGACTCCAAAGGGTTACACTACCCAACTTCAAGACTTACTGCTGTAAAGCTACAAGACAGTGTGGTATTGGGGCAAATACAAAGATAAACAAATACATCCACAGAAAAGAATAGGGAGTCCAGAAATTGTGTGTGTTTGTGTGTAAAATGCAATCTATTGGTTTGCAACAAAGGTGCCCAAGTAATTCAGTGGGGAAATTCATTTCAACACATCTTGCTAAAACTACTGAGTATCCATATGAAAAAGAATATACCTTGACCCTGCCTCACACCACATGCAGACATTTTATTTGAGCTGGACCTTAGAAGTAAAAGCTAAAATTTTAAGACTCCTAGAAGAAAACATAGGAGGATATATATATATATATATAGATATATAAATAGATGACCTTGAAGTAGGCAACAGTTTCTTAGTACACAAAAACCATGATAGAAAAGATTAACTGGCAACAATCAAAATTTAAAACAATTTTGTTCAAAAGACACAATTTAATAAAATTGAAAATGCAAGCCATAGGCTGAGAAAAATGCACAATATATACATCTGACAGGGGTCTTATGTCCAGAATATATAAAGTACTTCTACAAAACAAAAATAAAAAGACAACCCAGTTTTTAAATGGACAAAAATTTTAACAGACATGTCACAAAAGATGCTCTACAGATTGCTATCAAGCATATAGAAAGGTGCTCAAAATCATTAGTCAGAGGAAAATGGAAATTAAAACCAGAATGACACACTACTCTATACCCATTAACAATTAAAATTTAAAAGACTGACCATATTAAAGGTTGGCAAGAAGGTAAAGCAATTAGAATTCTCTTGCAGTGTTAGTGAGAGTTTAAAATGGCACAACCACTTTGGATAACAACTAAGCAGTTATCTAAATCCAATTTTTAAGGTTAAACATACACCTGCCATATAATCCACCAATTCTACCCCTAGGAATTCTGTCAACAGAAATGAGAGCATAGGTCGCTGAGAGAGAGAGAGAAGCATAGTTGTTGTAGCTGGGATGGATTCTAAACTGGACAGGATGGAGAAAGGGGAGTAGCTGGGGCGGGGGGCTAGGGAGGGGATGAGAGGTGGGGTGGGATATGGATCTTTGTTTGTTTGCTTGTAAAACACCCTGGAGCATGTTAGACATCTGATCACACCAAAAATCAACGTAAACCCCAAATGGTGTTAACTACACAGAAAGATTACAGGAAAATAAATTATTTTTTAAGTATCTGGAAAAGAGTTTGGAAAGAGGGTACTTTGTCTAGAAGCAGTATATTACATTAAATAGTTAGAAATGGCTGTATCTCACTAGACAAACTTTTGAAAACATGTCAAAGTGAAAAAAACAAAGTGCAAACAGACCAGGAAAAATATTTCCACCAAATCTGACAAAGGGCTTATATCTTTATTACTATAAGAATAGTCCATATTAATTGATTTTTTAAAATGTCTCCAATGGATAAATGGAAAAAGTACATAAACTATGACTCAAAGAACTATAGCCATTGGACAAATACATGAGGTAATGTTTAATTGTTCAAATAATAAAAGAAGTTCAAATACTAAATTTTGAGGAGGGGCAGATGGGGAGGGATGGCTTGGGAGTTTGGGGTTAGTAGATGCAAGCTATTATACACAGAAGAGGGGAACAATCAGGCCCTACTGTACAGCACAGGAAACTATATTCAATATCCTGTAATAAACCATGATGGAAAAGAAAAAATACTAGATTTTTTTTAAACTTTTAGTTTTGTGTTTGGGTGTAGCCGATTAACAAACAAAGTTATGTTTGGGTGTAGCCGATTAACAAACAATGTTTCAGGTGAACAGTGAAGGGACTCAGCCGTACATACACATGTACCCATTCTCCCCGAAGTCCCTACACTAACTTTTCATTTTGCTACCAAATTAGTGAAACAAAATTTTAAATTAACATAACTAATGCTGGCAAGGATATAAGTTTATAGGTAGATGGATAAATAATATGTGTATGACTTATATACTCTAAAGTGGGATAGTTTTTCAGAGTTATTTTGGCGCAAGGCAGCAAAGTGTCCATATTCTTTGACTCTCCTTCAGAGTCAACCATATTATATTGCAGATGGTCTGTGGATAAAGTTGTTCATTGCAGGGTGAGTTCTAATAACAAAATAAAACAAAAGGAAGCAATTTAAATGTCCAACTAGCAAGAGAACTGCCCTGGAATCATATTGAACCAAACCCCACTCATGGGCTGTGCTACCAAGAGTTACCATGCTAACTCTCTCCCAAACTCATCTGAAAAAAAGAGGTAAATAATATCACCCACCATCCTGTAGCTGTGGGAAATAAACAAGATAAACATTGAAAGCCCAGGGTACTCAGTTTAGCATATAATAAACATAACACGTTAGATATTATTTTCCTTGACAAAATACCATTTAGCCTCAAGAAGCTAAAAGTGTGAAATGAAAGTTGGGATAAAATATGCATATGATACACTCAGTTGGGAAAAATAATCCAATTACACACATCACAGTGGCACTATGACCATCATAAACCATCCCTCTCTAATAAACTATATGTGCCTGCAAGGAGCCTGGAAGGTATTAAACTGACTTGAAAAAGTCATGATAAGATTATGGATGCATTGTTTTCTTTTGCATCTTCCTATACACCTGTAATAGTATTTTGGTACATAAAAATAAATTCACAAAAAAGGAAATATCCTCTATCAGATCAGTTTTTGACTCAGAAACCAGGAGAGGCGAGGGCAGTCGGCCTGGGCTGCTGGGTCCCTTCCTCGCTCATTGCCCTTGGCTGTCAGCTGGCCCCACAGGCCTGTCTCCTCTTGGAGTTCACTTTGTGATGCTTATGTGGGCAGCCTCTCTGAATCCTATCTGAAAGGCTCCATCTTTTCTCGCTTTCTCAACTCAATAGATGGGCACTGTGTCTCCATTGTCTCCCTTTACAGATTCCATCCCTCACCCACCACACGAGCAGGCGCACAAGCGTGGCAGGTCTCCTTTGACTCTGACGGACGAAAAAAGCTGTGTTTTCCAGGTCAAGTGCTGCCTGGAAGCCTCTTTTCTAGTGTTCAAAAGCCCTAATCCAGATGATTAAGTGGGGCTTTGCTGTTTAACTGCTTGGTGTCCTGCATGTTGCTTCTGTCTACACAAGACCAAGTTTGTGGTAGGGCCATAAACACTTCAAGCAAGAGAGTGCTTAAGACCAAAACTGAGTCCCCAGCTCAAGCTCCACTCACTGTTTGTCAAGAATAGGGACTCTTCTACTAATATTTCAATATACACAGCTCACAGTAGTTGCAAATTGCAATGTACAGGGACTTCCTGGTGGTCCAGCGGCTAAGACTCTATGCTCCCAATGCAGGAGGCCCAGGATCCAGCCCTGGGCAGTGACCTAGATCCCACATGTCTCAAGTAAGAGTTCACAGGCCACAGCTAAAGACCCCACGTGCCACAACGAAGATCCAAACTACAGCCTGCTTCCTGTGGACTTACTACAGCAAATGAAGACATGGACATCAGGCACCTCGGCAGCTCAGGCGTGCTGAGCTCCACAGACATTTTATTTAGCATTTATTGGCATCCACTGTGCGCCACGCACACTAAGCACCGCAGACAAGTTCTTGTGATTGAAAAGAACTTGCACTATGCATTCCAACCACCCAGCAGGCTCTTGTATCCCATTTACACCCTCTCCACTCAGAATAACTCTTAGGAGCAGCTCAGGATTCGTAAAGCTGTCCATCCCACTTTTGGTAAGGTTCTCCCTGAGGTTATTTCATAATCCATCAGTTATACAGAGGGAACTGTTGCCAGCTAACACCTCTTGCTAAGAACATGAGTTACTCCCGTCCCTAAATGTCCCAGCTGCCTCTTACCCTGTGACTCAGCAAAATGGCAGATGGGGGACTTTCCTGGTGATTCAGTGGTTAAGATTCTGTGCTTCCAATTCAGGGGCTTTGGGTTTGAACCTTGGTCAGGGAAATAAGATCCCACATGCTGCAGTCCCCTCTGGCCAAAACAGGCAGACAGTTTGTTAGACCTGAAAGTTGACAATTCACCAAACAGATCTTGTGTATCGTGATATCAATCAGAAATAGGTGGTTTCCAGGTTAGTTGAAACAGTGTCTAGATGCTAGATTTTAGATGTTCAGCTGATGTTCAGCCTGTGCAATCAGGGCCCAAGAAGAGCAAATTAATCTTTTAGGCTCTTGGATGATGAGTCACAAATTCCATAAAAGGCCCACTTCCAGCCTCTGGCACTAAAGATTAATAGCTCTTCACCCTGAGTGTTTAAGTGTTTGATCCTCTGGAGACAGACGCATTCTCACAGGGAGTCCTGACCAAGAGTTCTGACCCCACCCTGGTTATGAGGAAATGCTTTGCTTAAGAAGCAGAAGTTAATAGGGGTGGAAAGGCTTGATGGCTGAAGCAAACAGCTTGAAAGAAAAATCTTATTTAAATTTTTAAAACTTAAAATAATTATGCTAGAAGATAAAGCAATGTGTTCAAAATGTTTATGGGAAATGGCTTTGAATTTAGCGTTCTCTGCCCACTCAAATTGTCAGTCAGATGTGAAGGGACAAAAAGACACTCTTGGGCATGCATGTGTGAACTCAGAAGGCGGTTGCCCATGTCTCCACCTAAGAGATCACTCAGAAACTACATTGGCAAAAAAAGAGAGAGAGAGAAATTTAATAAAAGGAAAGAAATGGGATAGAACCCAGAATGTGTGCCATTAGGCTGGAAATTCAGAGAGCCTTCTGTCAAGCAGTGAAATTATAGCACCAAATGACTGAATATCTGTCTCCATAGGTCCATTCACACTTTGAGAGGGTTCTTCCTGAGTAACTCAAAGCTCTCTAAAAAAACAAAAAGTATCTCCACTGAGCCTGGCCTTTGATCCGTCTCCTCCTCCTCCTCGGTGACTCATTCACTGATACATCCACAATAGTGTTCCATTGGGGTTGACCCAGGCAATGTCCAGCCCCTGGCCAGGCACTGTTCCAAGCGGTCCACCTCTGACCATCTGTAGGGGATTTCCTACTGCAAGAAAGGAAGGATGACCGAGCTCAAAGTTCTTGAGTCTGTCATTGATGGCTAATTTTCTGAGGCCAAAGTCAGGACATAAGACTTGAGTGTCAAGTTAAAATATACTTACCTGAACTGAATGGACAGAATATTCAAAACCAGGCAGTTCTTGAAAAATGGGATATATAACTATCATTATTGTCTTGAGATGTTTGTCTGAGAGACAAGGCAGATGTGAAATTCTGAGGCCCTGACCCAGTGGACATGTGGATAATAACCCTTTGACATGAATCTCTTGTTTTTTTAATATTTAGTTTATTTGGCTGGGTCATATTTGCGGCACTTGGAATCATCAGATGCAACATGCAAATTCTTAGTTGTGGCACATGGGATCTAGTTCCTTGGTGTTGTTGTTGTTCAGTCACCCAGTCATGTCTGACTCTTTGTGACCACATGGACTGCAGCACACCAGGCCTCCCTGTCCCTCACCATCCCCTGGAGTTTGCCCAAGTTCATGTTCATTGCATCAGTGATACGCCAGCCTGACTAAGGATCAAACCCAGGCACCCTGCATTGGGAACTTGGAGTCTGAGCCACTTGGACCACCAGGGAAGTCCTTAAATGCCTTCTTATTTCTCTTTGAGGAGTCCTCCCAGTGACACTCTCTCACCTGGGCAGGGGAAAGATATTTGGTGCTTTAACAGGCTTATACCTGGGCACTCCTATAAATCTACAGTCTTTAGAAATTTATTTGATGATTATAAGGGCCTGTTGATTGGGGGGTGCAGGGAGAGAGAAAGTATTTGATAACTCAGACTCTTCTCTTTTGTCCCTAAAAATGGACCCCAAACTGTGTCTCCCACTTAGCAAACAAGTTCCTCCATTGGAAGGCAGTTAGGTAGCTTGCTGTTGTTACTCTAGCATTACCTCTAGGGTCAGGTGGGATAATCTTTTTTTAAGATTTATTTATTTTCTTTATTTATTTGGCTGCATCAGGTTTTAGTTTCAGCATGCAGCATCTTTAGTTGTGTCTTGAGGGCTTAGTTGTCCCTCAGCATGCGGGATCTTAGTGCCCCAAACCAGGTTTCAATGCAACCACGTCACTTGCATTGAAAGGTGAATTCTTAACCACTGGACCACCAGGGAAGTCCCTGAGGTTGGGGATATTAACTTCACTTAAACAACTTATTGAACAACTTGTTCTTCCTACCCCTTAGAATATCCTACCTCAGAACAATTCTGAAAAATATGACTTTCTATCTCACCACTTTTCCATGATATATTAATGTCTCTTAGCAATTGATGCCACTTTGGCCACCTCATGCGAAGAGTTGACTCATTGGGAAAGACTCTGATGCTGGGAGGGATTGGGGGCAGGAGGAGAAGGGGACGACAGAGGATGAGATGGCTGGATGGCATCACCGACTCGATGGACGTGAGTTTGAGTGAACTCCGGGAGTTGGTGATGGATAGGGAGGCCTGGCATGCTGCAATTCATGGGGTCATGGAAAGTTGGAACACAACTGAGTGACTGAAGAACCACATAAGCTAACTGGTCTACCCATCAATGCCTTTTGAACAGGAGCCCTGAGGAAATACTACAACTCCAGGAACCAGTATTGAGAAGATGAATCTCTGGGCCTACAACTCCAGGAACCAGTATTGAGAAGATAAATCTCTGGGCCTACCTCCTCTCTCCAGGGCCCCTGCAAAGGACCCACTCGTCTTGGCCTCCAGATGCCCTGGTGCCAGCTGAGAGAGAAGGTAAGAACCAGGAGGACTCTCTTCCCTCTGGGGATTGTATCATCCTTGGTGAACTCTACCACAAGAGGGAGATAAGGGCTGAGAGGCTTATTTCCCATAGAGTTTGTTTCACACCCAGTAGGCACATGCCCCAAATCCAGAGAGGCAGTAGGCACCTTGCAAATATTTACCTGGCTACATGGCAACAGGGCAGTACTATTTAAAAGAAAAGGCACATGCCCTGCACTTCATTCTCTCCACACACATAAAAAAGGCCACATTCTTTTCTGTGACTATCTTTCCATGTTAAGATTGCACCCCTTTAATTTCCAAATCATCCAGTTATCCAGGGTTTGAACATCCAACAGAGATGATATCAGGCTTGCCTTCACCTGTGAAGTGGCCATCATTCGGCCTTGGAGTTCAGACTCATCCTCGTGTTCTCAGAAATGAGAACTGCAGCACCGCACACTTTCTTTGACCTGCTGCATATCTCCTACTGATAAATTAAGGACACCCTGGTGGCCCAGATGGTAAAGAATCTGCCTGCAGTGCAGGAGACCCAGGTTCGATCCTGAGGTTGGGAAGATGCCCTGGATGAGGAAATGGCAACCCACTGCAACATTCTTACCTGGAAAATTCCATGGACAGAGGAGCCTGGCAGCCTGTGTCACACACACACACACACACACACACACAAGCGTTTGGTGCTTACAGAAGTCCATAACAGAGCACAATAGAGAAAGGAACCAGAACATGACCTTCCTTTCCATAAGGAGCTGAGGGAAAAAATTAAGCGCTTTCAGAGACCCACCTAACTGAGCCACCTTCTCCTCAAAACACGTAAGCAAAACTGTGGGCTTGGTACCATGGCAGTAGCATGTTACCAGAAAACTTGTTGAAAGGTCAAGCTCATATGAAGAACAAGGGGAAGACCTTAGTCACTGAAAACTCACACAGCAAGACAGGCACTCGCCTCTGTGTAAACAGCATTCTCAGATGTGCCATATGTCACAGCTGGTAAGTACAAGGGCCTCCTGCAAGAGGAACAGTACACGCGTTAACAACCATTTTATCAAGTAGCACTTGCATGGCACCATCTTGTGGTGAATCCATTTAGCAACTTGAGAGAAAGAGGAAGCCCATTTTTTCCATTTTATTAATTTCGTGATGTGCAGTATTTACACTCTTTTTGATAAATTTAAACAGATTGAGCTTCTACTTCCTAATGATACAAAGGAGTTCAGGATACATTTTCCATTGGATCTAAGAGTGAATAAATACTGATTGAGATTTCCCCACCCCAAAGTCAGCAATTGTAAAATTCAGGAAACAGATACACACTACTATATAAAAAATAGATTAACAACAATGACCCACTGTATAGCACAGGGAACCAGATTCAATATCTTACAACAACTTAAAATGGGAAAGAGTCTGAAAATATGTGTGTGTGTGTGTGTGTACACATATAGAGAGCTGAATCACTTTGCTGTACACTTGAAACTAACATAACATCGTCAATCAATTACAGTCCAATGAAAACTAAATACATAATAATAAACAAAAATCAAGGAAAATTTTTGAGGAAGACATTTGTTTCACAGAAAATTATTTTTTAATGACAATTACCTTTATTTGAGAAAAAAACTTCATCCCAACGTTTGGGTGATTCCATTGTACAACCTCATTTCCAGGCAATTTCAAAGATAAGGGAATTTTTCCAGATTCGATCATTGATGGATTGGTTTCAAACAACCTGAAAGGAACATAAGGGCCTGAGCACATGGGTATATATTTTTCTATTTTCCTTTTCAACTTGGGAAAGGGTTAACCAGTGGTCTCCCTAAAATTTACATATCAATGATGCATCCTGTTTATGTATGAAAACTTCACATGATTGAATGTGCACCTGCAGAACCAGAGCTGAAACCCAGGTCCCTGAATTTCTAGGCTTGTGGTCTTTGCTGAAGATCTCAGAGCTTTGCTTAGCTAGTGAACCCACATGAGTTAGGAGTGAAGTTCCGCATTTGTGTGGTGAAGAAATCAGTTGCAAATCTGTGACAGAGTAGTCATGGGGAAATACATGAGCAAGACAGCCAGCCCTGTCAAGCTGAGGACTAGAAAAGCTCCAGGCCACAGTCAGGATTCTTTATGTTGCTAGCCCAGCCTTACAGCAAACACCGTCGCCCACCTTCCACCCAAAACTCACCAGCCTGTAGGATACCCCTGCTCCCAAAATCTTCTCAAGTCCTGCACTTAAGGTAACATGGTGATATCACAGTGCCAAGTTCACAGAGGGCACTCAGTGACTGCTCTTGACCTGTTAACTGATGACATATCCTTTGTAATGAATATCAGAAGACCCCCAATGTCTGAAACATATTGGCCATGAAATAAATACTTTGTTGACTGCATTTTTAAAAAGTTAAATCAGAATTCTCTCTGAAGCCACTACGGAAAACAGTATACAGGTTCCTTAAGAAACTAAAAATAGAGTTACCATAGGAACCAGCAATCCCACTCCTGGGCATATATCCAGAAAAGAGGAAAACTCTAATTCAAAAACTACACACACCCAAATATTTATATACAGCAGCGCTATTTACAATAGCTAAGAGATGTGGAAGCAACCTAAGTACACATCAACAGGTAAATGGATAAAGAAGATGTGATATATATATAGACATACACACACACACACACACATATTGTTGTTGTTGCTCAATTGCCAAGTCATGTCTGACTCTTTGCAATCCCACGGACTGCAGCATGCCAGGCTTCCCTGTCCCTCACCATCTCCCAGAGTTTGCCCAAGCTCATGTTCATTGAATCGGTGTATATGTATATATTTATGCATAAATGTATATGTATAGATTTATATAATGGAATACCACTCAGCCATGAAAAATAATGAAATATTACCACTTACCGCAATATGGATAGAACTAGAGATTGTCAAACTTAAATAAAGTCAGACAGAGAAAGAAAAATATCATGATACCACTTATGTGTGGACTCTAAAAAAGTGATGTAAATGAAGTTGTTTATGGAGCAGAAATAGACTCACAGACATAAAAAATAAACTTATGGTTACCAAAGAAGAAAGAGGTGGGGAGGGGTAAATTAGGAGTCTGAGACTAACATATAACACTACATGTAACATACAGCACTACAATATATAAAATAGATAAACAATAAGGACCTACTGTATAGCACAAGGAACTATACTCAGTATCTTGTAATAATTGAGAATGGAAAAAATCTGAAAAAGAATGTATATACAGAACTGAATCACTTTACTGTACAGTATACTTAAAACTAACATTGTAAATCAACTATATTTCGATTTACAATAAATAAAAAAAAAAGAATTCTCTCTTGTTCAAACTCTGAGTTATTTTGTTCAGATTAAGATTAAGCAAATGTTTACTGACTGCTTTGGTATGGGGCAGGCGTGGTCACATACATGCTTCATTGTGGCTAAATCTGTACAGTCAGCCTGCCTGACAGAGGCTATCCCTCAATAAACTTGCATTGTTGTGGTAGGAAGTCCCTCTACTGGAAGAAATAAGCAGGGATGGGTGAGAATTATCGCAATTAGCTTGCAAGCATTTGGGAGGTGGAGGTGCCTGGAAATGCTGTTGAGGTCAGGAGGACATCTAACTCAGTTCTCTGGAAGCCAGGTGCCGGGCATAACATGAAAGACAAGACAGAGAAAGCCACAGACAATGCCACTGGCCAGGTGAGAGTTGGAAGGAGGATGTGGTTGGCGAAAACGGAGATCAAAAGCAGTGCGGTTGGAAGTTGGCCCTCAGATTCCAGGAAAGGAGGACCATCAAAGGAAGCCACAGGAGCCCAGGAGCAGAGATCATTTTGGTGAGAGTCTTAAAGTGGAACAAAGGAGAAAGCAGGAGACGGGAGAGTGCCTGGACCAGCGGTTTGAGGATTTTGCGGCTCTCCTTCCTGTCCTCCCTATACAGTCTCACTGCTCACTCATGGAGGGGACAGATTAAGAGTTTGAACTGAGAAATGTGCTTTTTTTGCTGGTCTCAGCAGCCAACATAAAATGTTAAAAGGAAAAGAAAATGAACACATGTGACCAAGGGGAGTAGGGGTACCATGGTGACCAAGTGTGGATTGCAGTGATCTGTTTCCTTCTCATTCTGTTCCCAAAATACTCCAAGGACATGTTTGTGATGCACTAACCTGGCAGGAAAGGAAGAGATCTGAGAAGATACAGATACAGATGGAAGGAGAGATGCCTAGGGCATAATTAGGCAGTGGGAGGCAAGCTGAGGAAGGGAAAACAGATTTGGAAGAAGTCGTAGAAATAGCTGCAAGGCCCTAGAGAGGAGTTGAAAGCACTTACAAAGTCATTCTGGGAGAGGAGGGAGGCAGCCGTGCAGGAGGACCGTGAGGGGTGGGAGGGGGAGGATGAGCAGGCATGGAGTTACGATGAGAGGGCACCATTGCACCCGGGCGGGAATCTTGACACTCTGAGGTGACCCATTCCAGCTGCCCCCATCCCCAGATGCCCCTCCTTTAACTGCAGGCAGGACCCTTGCTGCCACCCTCATCAGGTCAGGGATTAAGTCACAACTCAGTTTCAGGTGGAGTAGCTGCAGTGGAAACAGATGACAGATGACACACCATAAGAGGAAAACATGTAAGGACTCTGTTCCTTTAAAAGGATTCTGCTTGCTACTCTCCCACCTTCATCCCCCCAAAAGAGAATACCCATTATCCTGGGGCCATCTTGAATAACAAACTCTGAGGAAAGAAAAAGGGAAAACACAAGCAAAGAGGTGAATTTTCCACGAGGTGACAGCTACTCCTTTCTCTACTCCCCACAGCCAACCATGTATTACACATTTCCTCCTGGTCTGGTGGCAGAAAAGCCTCTTGGGATGGAGAGCTGGCTCTCCCTGGTCTGTTAAGGTCAAGGCCACTGGGGCTGAGCATCCTTTGGGAAGTTCCTTCTCTGGGGCCTCCCTACTTCCTCCACCCAAACCTCCAACTCCACTCTGATGGAAAGACCCACCAAGGAATAAAAAGAGAGGGAATAGATAATAAAAGTGGTCTCTTTATAGAAGTTTCTCGCACACATGTCCACAGATATGAAAGAATATGTTCAGGAAAGATTATGGAGAGGATGACCAAGTAAAGAGTCTATGAACTTCAGGAGAAAAATATCCAACCTGAAGAATAGAGATAAAAGATGTTTTCTTAAAAATGAACAAAAGCACCCAAGCCATAAAATAATAACTGAAGTTTTGATATCTGTGTCATTGAAGTCCAGAGGAAGAGGAGAGATAGATACAGAAAATATCTTTGAAAAAAATAATGTCCCCAAATTTGGTGAAACATATGAAGTCGCAGATTCAAGAAACTCAGTGAATCACAAACAGAATAGATGCAAAGAAAAGCACGCACAGATGCTGAAATTCAAACTGCTGAAAGCCAAAAAAGAAAAGGAAAAGGAAAACATTTTCAAAAGCAGCTAGTGAAAACCACCTTAGCTATCAGAGAACAATGATTGGAATTACTGCAGAGTTCACCTCAGGGACAACGGAGGACGGAAGATAGTAGAAGGACATCTTAAAAGTTGTGAAAGGAGAGAACTCTTAATCCAAAATTTCATACCCATGAAAATATTCCTCAGGAATGAAGGCAAACACTCTCAGATGAAGAAAAACTAAAAGGACTGCTAAAGGAAACTCTTCAGACTGAGAAATTATACCAGAGGGAAACTTGAAACTTCACACACAAAAGAGCTGCAGAAATGACTGGGTTTCTGGGTCTACACAATTCAGGTTGGCTGCTTCATATGCAATCTACACAAGCCTTCCCCATTCTTCCAGGTATAGTTGTATGTGCTGAATGTTTCTCCAAGGTCAGCAAATGCTTTATAATTATTCTTGTATTCACCTACAGTGGCTCCCGTTGTCCTGTGTATATGATGTAGGAAATTGGTTCAAAGACTGGAGACATAATATCTGGATTCAAAGCCTACAACTTCCACTTACTAATTGGGTGTCCTTGAGACAGTCACTTAACCTCTTTATGCCTCAGTGTTCTTATCTTTAAAATGGGAGGGTAATGTATCTCCCTTGCATGCTACCAAGAAGATCAATTAGTTAATGAAGAGAAAGTGATTAAAACAGGCCTGGAAACCTACTATGTGTTATGTGTGTTAACCACTATTGCAAGTGCTTGGAAATTACTAAATAATTACGCCTAGCATGGACTGATACATCATCAGCCTTCAATTTCAAACCCAACAGTTATCTAAGGACTAAACTAATCTCACAGTAAATCCTATGCTACTTGTATTTTTGTAAAATCTATATCAAAATATTTCGAAAATTGGAGTGGTCAAGACTGTTCTCTCTCTTTTTTTCCAGGTGCACCTTCCCTGACCAGAGACCCAATTCCCTGCCCCCACCCTCCACCAGGAAGCATGGAGTCTTAACCACGGGACAACCAGGGAAGTCCCAAGAATGTTCTTTGGATAAATCAAATCTCAATTGTAATTGATGTAAAACAGAACATAAGTTGACAGTAGGATTTTGCAAATGAATAATATCATCTGGCACATAAAGCTTAACCACGTCTCTTCACTCAGCTAAACAGAGTATTTTTATCACAGGTTCTTTACTAGTCCTTACCTTGAACTTTCCTCTAATGGTTGGTATTTGAAGTAGATTTGCAAAGACACATGTGTCCATTCACATTTCTAGGAAATAAAAACTCCAATCCCTCTGTCAAGTTCTGTCATCAGAAACTTAGCTACTTAAGCCTCCCATAGAAAGCCCTTCAAAATTCTATTTTGATATGTCTTTGATTTTTTGGTCAAAGGTCAATATAAGAAATGGCCATATAAAGACTATCCTTGCATTTGCTGTAAAACTGCTAAAATATAGACATTCTTCATTATACAAATTTTACAATAAATCCCCAAAGATACTCTCTCCTGATAAATTACTATCATTACTTTTGTTTGATAATAAAAATTGTATTCAATGGTTTGCCACCCAGGTATCATACAAGAATAGCCTTGAGTAGGTTTTAACCCCTCTTTGTCCTCAGGCCTTACCTTGTACCATTTAAATCAGAATCCTGGGGAATGAAGGGCTTCCCAGATGACTCAGTGGAAAAGATTTCACCTGCCAATGCAGGAGATGCAGGAGACTATGGTTCCATCCCTGGGTCAGGAAGATCCCCTGGAAGAGGGAATTGCAACCACCCCAGTATTCTTGCCTGGGAAATCCCGTGGACAGAGGAGCCTGGCGGGCTACAGCCCATGGGGTTGCATAGAGTCAGACCTGACTGAGCACACACACACCTGGGGAACGCGACTCAGACTTGATGATTTTTAAAAAGTTCTACAGGAGTTTGTCTGTCTGTTTGTTTTTTAAAAATTTCTTGATGTAGACCATTTTTAAAGTCTTTATTGAATTTGTCACAGCATCATTTCTGTTTCATGTTTTGGTTTTTTGGCCAAGAGACATGTGGGAACTAAACTCTCCAACCAGGAATTGAACCCGCACGTCCTGCATTGGAAGGCATAGTCTTACCCACTGGACTGCCAGGGATGTCCCCTCCAGGATCGGGCCCAGGTATAGGTGTTTCTACCTTTGTGTGCAAGTGCACTTTTGAGTGTTTCTAAAACCTTCTGTGATGATGCCCCAGCAATTATGTGAGTGCATCAAGCTATCCACCATGGTGGTCTCTGACTCTTAACAGCAGTATTTGACAGCTCAGAATTCGTTAAGTATAATTTAGGTGATATTATCCAAACTCGGAATTTTCATTTGCCCACACCTTTACTTCATATGTGAGGTTGCTCAGTTCAGTTCAGTCGCTCAGTCGTGTCCGACTCTTTGCAACCACGTGGACTGCAGCACACCAGGCCTCCCTGTCCATCACCAATTCCCGGAGTTCACTCAAACTCACATCCATC
>NW_011494909.1:787274-787943 GCF_000754665.1 Bison bison bison
CAGCTTTGGGATTGGAATGAAAACTGACCTTTTCCAGTCCTGTGGCCACTGCTGAGTTTTCCAAATTTGCTGGCATATTGAGTGCAGCACTTTCACAGCATCATCTTCCAGGATTTGGAATAGCTCAACTGGAATTCCATCACCTCCACTAGCTTTGTTCGTAGTGATGCTTTCTAAGGCCCACTTGACTTCACATTCCAGGATGTATGGCTCTAGGTGAGTGATCACACCATTGTGATTATCTTGGTCGTGAAGATCTAGGGCTGTCATAATGAAAGTAGCGCAGGCTGCATGACTTAAACGATGGAAACGAACTTTCTGACAGTGCTGGAGGCTGGAAATCCAAGATCAAGGTATTGGCAATTTGGTTTCTCCTGAGGCCTCTTTCGGAGAAGGCGATGGCACCCCACTCCAGTATTCTTGCCTGGAAAATTCCATGGACAGAGGAGCCTGGTAGGCTGCAGTCCATGGGGTCGCTAAGAGTCAGACACGACTGAGCGACTTCACTTTGACTTTTCACTTTTCTGCATTGGAGAAGGAAATGGCAACCCACTCCAGTGTTCTTGCCTGGAGAATCCCAGGGACAGGGGAGCCTGGTGGGCTGCCATCTATGGGGTCGCACAGAGTCGGACACAGCTGGAGTGACTTAGCAGCAGCAGCAGAGGCCTC
>NW_011494909.1:788043-789620 GCF_000754665.1 Bison bison bison
CTGTATATTGTCACCCTGCTTATTTAACTTCTAATTAGAGTACATCATGCGAAATGCCAGGATGGATGAAGTACAATCTGGAATCAAGATTGCTAGGAGAAATATCAGTAACCTTAGATATGCAGATGACACCACCCTTATGGCAGAAAGCAAAGAGGAACTGAAGAGCCTCTTGATGAAAGTGAAAGAGGAGTGTTAAAAGGCCGGTTTGAAACTCAACATTCAAAAATCCAAGATCATGGCATCCAGTCCCATCAATTCATGGCAAAGTGATGGAAAAACAATGGAAACAGTGACACTTTATTTTCTTGGGCTCCAAAATCATTGCAGATGGTGACTGCAGCCATGAGATTAAAAGATGCTTGCTCTTTGGAAGAAAAGTTATGACCAAACTAGACAGCATATTAAAAAGCAGAGACATTACTTTGCAGACAAAGGTCCATCTAGTCAAAGCTATGGTTTTTCCAGTAGTCATATATGAATGTGAGACTTGGACCATAAAGAAAGCTGAGTGCTTAAGAATTGATGCTTTTGACTTATGGTGTTGGAGAAGACTCTTGATGGTCCCTTGGACTTCAAGGAGATGAACCAATCGATCCTAAAGGAAATCAGTGCTAAATATTCCTTGGAAGAACTGATGCTGAAACTGAAGCTCTAATACTTTGATCACCTGATGCCAAGAACTGACTCCTTGGAAAAGATCCTGATGATGAGAAAGATTGAAGGCAGGAGCAGAAGGGAATGACAGAGGATGAGATGATTGGATGGCATCAGCGACTCAATGAACATGAGTCTGAGCAAGCTCGGGGAGTTGGCGATAGACAGGAAGCCTGGTGTGCAGCAGTCCATCAGGTCACAAAGTGTTGGACACAACTGAGCAACTGAACTGAACTGAACTGAGGAGACTGACAGGCTGGAACTGTGGGTGTGACTTAGAAGTAAAGGAAAATAAGATCACAGAGGTCAGAGTGAAACTACTGTAAGGCTTGTAGAACCTGTGTACAGACAGGAAAGACAGGAGGAATGTAGAAACCAAGTCAGCAAGCTCAGCTAGTTGGTTATTACAGAAAAACAGGTGTAAGATAATGAGGACTTTGCCAAGCTGTGGCACTGAAACAGCCACGCAGGAATAGGTATAAGGATTGGGAAGGAAGGACTGGGAGGATTTGCTAAATGGATGAACTGGTAAGAGATAAATGTTAAGGAGATTAAAGTAAAGGTTGCACTATAAACGATTCCAAGGTCTCAAAGCTGATGGTCTAGGAATATGCTATTAACAAAAAATAAATGAATATAAGAAGTTGTTGTCATGGAGTAAAGAGCATAAATTTGTCTAGATCATAATCTTGTCTATGAAATTTTAACCTTAAGTCCAGTTAGAATTGGACATGGAATAACAGACTGGTTCTAAATAGGAAAAGGAGTACATCAAGGCTGTATATTGTCACCCTGCTTATTGAACTTGTATGCAGAGTACATCATGAGAAACCCTGGGCTGGATGAAGCAAAAGCTAGAATCAAGATTGCCGGGAGAAATATCAGTAACCTCAGATATGCAGATGACACCACCCTTATGG
>NW_011494909.1:789720-791415 GCF_000754665.1 Bison bison bison
CAGTGTTCTTGCCTGGAGAATCCCAGGGACAGGGGAGCCTGGTGGGCTGCCATCTATGGGGTCGCACAGAGTCGGACACAGCTGGAGTGACTTAGCAGCAGCAGCAGAGGCCTCTTTCCTTGGCTCACAGATGCTCTTGATGTGTCCTTCCATGGTCTTTCCTTTGTCTGCCAAATCTCCTCTTCTTATAAGGATTGGTTTAGGGTAACAGAAGTGCCTCATTTTAACTTGATGACCTCTTTAGAGGCACTACCTCCAAGTTTAGTTCCATTCTGAGGTCCTGGGGATTAAGGCCTTAACATAAGAGATTCAGGGAGGATGCAATTCAACACATAGAAAGTCTCTTTGCACTTACTGCTCACTTGTACAGTCATTTGAAACATACCTGGATTCATCTCCATCTATTTTATATTTCATTATCTGCAAAAGCTTACTGATTGTCTAAGCCCTTTTTTCCCTGCCCTCGAGGAGGGCCCTGGGAGCAGGACTGGTTTGTGCACACTTACATGAGGCCTGAAGTTTGAATAACCAGTCTAAACTTCAGTGTGCTTCCCTGGTGGCTCAGATGGTAAAGAATCTGCTTGTGATGCAGGAGACCCAGGTTCAATCCCTGGATGGAGAAGATCCCCCAGGGAAGGGAATGGCTACCCACTCCAATATTCTTGCCTGGGAAATCCCAAGGACAGAAGAGCCTGGCAGGCTACAGTTCATGGGGTTGCAAAAAGTCAGACACAACTGAGTGACTAACACACTGTAGCAGGAAATCGGAGTTACCCAGGGAGTTTTTAAAATGCTGTCATTCCAGATATTTCAGTCTTATGATCTAGCTGGTTCCTCTGCATTGGTAATTCTAAAAAGAAAGGAAAAAACATAACCCTCTCCAGGTGATGGGAATGTGTAACCAGGGCTGAGAGCTACTGGTTTCAATGAATGGATGAGATTGACGAGAACTTTTCCAGGTGAGGATGAGGAAGAGAAGTATGGGACATGAAAGCAAGATAACCCGGTGTATTTGAAGGACAGTGAGAAGACTGACTCACAGGAACCAGAGATCAAATTGCCAACATCTGCTGGATCATTGAAAAAGCAAGAGAGTTCCAAAAAACATTTACTTATGCTTTATTGACTATGCCAAAGCCTTTGACTGTGTGGATCACAACAAACTGTGGAAAATTCTTCAAGAGATGGGAATACCAGACCACCCTACCTGCCTCCTGAGAAATCTGTATGCAGGTCAAGAAGCAACAGTTAGAACCAGACATGGAACAACAGAATGGTTCCAAATTAGGAAAGGAGTACACCAAGGCTGTATATTGTCACCCTGCTTATTTAACTTCTAATTAGAGTACGTCATGCGAAATGCCAGGATGGATGAAGCACAATCTGGAATCAAGATTGCTGGGAGAAATATCAATAACCTCAGATATGCATATGACATCACCCTTATGGCAGAAAGTGAAGAGGAACTAAAAAGCCTCTTGATGAAAGTAAAAGAGAAGAGTGAAAAAGTTGGTTCAACATTTAGAAAACTAAGATCATGGCATCCGGCCCCACCACTTCATGGGAAATAGATGGGAAAACAGTGAAAACAGTGTCAGACTTTATTTTTTGGGCTCCAAAATCACTGCAGATGGTGACTGCAGCCATGAAATTAAAAGACGCTTGCTCCTTGGAAGAAAAGTTATGACCAACCTA
>NW_011494909.1:791991-807144 GCF_000754665.1 Bison bison bison
CTCATGCAAAGAGCTGACTCATTGGAAAAGACTCTGATGCTGGGAGGGATTGGGGGCAGGAGGAAAAGGGGACGACAGAGGATGAGATGGCTGGATGGCATCACTGACTCGATGGACGTGAGTTTGAGTGAACTCCGGCAGATGGTGATGGACAGGGAAGCTCTGTGTGCTGCGATTCATGGGGTCGCAAAGAGTCGGACACGACTGAGCAACTGAACTGAACTGAACTGAAAGTCAGGGATAACATCTTTTTTATTCACACATAGCATGATGTCTTATGTATAACAGCTGCTCCATACACTTCGGTTGGCTAGAGTTAAATGAGGTAGAATCTTAACACCTAAGTAGACATCCAGATATGAAAATAAACATGACAGAGAAGAGAAATTAACATGGAAGAGATGAGCAGGAATTGAGGCTTCTCGCATGACAGAGCCCTCTGGGAAACACACTGAATGTCTAACAAGGGTTTTAAGCATCTCTGCAGAACCTCTCCATCCTGCATCTTTTTCTTCTCTCTGGCTCACCCACTGTAAGAGACATATGTTGTTTTCATCATCCAGCATTCACTCCCTTTGCTGGTTCCTCAGTTTCCCTTTGGAGAACTTCCACCTCCCAGGGCATGTGGTCTGGTTGGGACTGTCAGAGTGCCCTGCCCACTCCAGCAAGCATGTCAAACTACTATTTAAACATCAGGACTGCTCATTACATTCAACTTCTCGTCTTCCTGGAGGCCTTCCTGGACCACTGTGCCTTCCATTCCCTCCTCTTTTGAATTTCTACAAAGTTAGAGTTCATGAAGTTCAAACTAGCAGCAAGTGCCCTTTTTACCTAAGCTGGACCAACCAGACTCTCTCTCCTGGATTCTTAGTGTCGAGTAGAGTAACCAGCTCAGAAGCCAGAACTTCTTTGGTGGCTGAGTCCTGGTGACACTGCCCACCAGGTCTGTGAAATTGCTGAGGTCTCTGTCCTCTCCACAGCCTGTTTACTCAGCCTTGCTGATAATTACCCTTCCACTACATCCTCTTTCCGTAGTTAACCAGAATTAGTTTTTGTTGCTTGCAAACAGAACTTAACTGACTGCATTATTTCCCATTGTTCAAATTTTGCACAACTTTGCTTTGCATTCAAAATCCAGAAGTGAGCATACAATATCCCATGGTCTTTCTCTCCCCCCTTTTAAGGCTCATCCCAGGGATTCTCATCTTTATTTCAAAGAGGCAACTTCTGACAGCACATGGTGATGGGAAGCAGACAGCTGACATGCTTATACCTTCCACGTCTCACACCTACTAACTCATTGTCAGAGGTGCCTGGGACCCTTCTGCCCTGGATTATAAATTGTCTGGTTAAAATATTGTCTCTCTTCCTACTCCATTTATTTCCCAAACTCTAAACCCCTCCTAGGGTATGTCAGATGCCTGTCAGGAGTATCTGAGAATATGTTTCTCCATCCCTTCTTCTTTCCTGTCTCTCTATCCAATATCTTCTTTTTTTTGAGGAACCACTTTTTAAAAAAATAACTAAAAACTGAAGTGCCCCCAACATCACTAACATGCATAAAGGAGGCTCTGCTTCTCTCATGTGTGAGAGAAACAGATGTAAATTCTGCCTGTGGAAGTGTGGGCTTCCATCAGATCCAGGGATCAACGCCGTTTACCAGGCTCAAAACAAACAGCCCTCACAGCAGTAATGTTACTTGGTATTTCTCCGAGCAATTCATAGACATGAAAGAATTAGCTGTCAGTTCTTCCTAAAAGAATGAGTGTGATTCTGGATCTGATCCTGTCATGTTTCTCAGACCTAAACAAAGGGCCCTGCATATAGACTGTGCTGAACAAGATGACTTCTCACAAGGAAAAGAGGGGAGAAGTGAAGAGTGTAAGAAAGAGAGAGAGAAGACCTACCATTCATCCAACAACTATTGTGACTTTGGGATGACAGACTCACATCTGGCTGAGATGCCCTGATTCTCCCAATGTCAACAGTTTGGAGAAAAACACCCCAGCGTTCTGGCTGAGCTCTGGCTTCATTTATCATACTCGATGACTCCACAGAGGGGTTTCCACAGAGGTTGGGCTGTCTCCAGCCATCCCTCAAGCTGTGATCTTCTGTGTTTGATGATTCTTCTCGTGTGTTACTGGCCCTCTTCCTTATACCAAGTTCAAGTGTTGCCTCACTTATCAAAGCAAATCAGTTTCAAACTAACGCCTGTAACTTGTGTATGTACAAACACATATGCACATAACATCTGTACTCTTTTTTTCTGTTCCCCGTTCTCGTTTGGGACCAGGGCCTGGGGAGGCAAGTAAAGAAAGAACCATGCCTATTAGCCCAATGTTTTGCAATGATGTGACTGGAAAGAATGAGATTAGGGACTGGCTTATTCCTTTTCAAGAAATTCTGTCATCAAAAGGAAGACGTGCCTTCACCTGCTCAGAGAAATCACTGGCTGAACTTCTTCACAGAGAGACACCCTGTGAACACCAAAAAAAAAAAAAAAGAAATGAAGGGCGTAAAAGCAAGAGCCAAACCTTTCCATGGCTTTACACACTGGTCTACCTTAAGATTACTGTGTTTCAGAGTTTTGTCATGCACAGAATGCTCTCTTGTGCCCTGAGTCTCCCAGTGTCAACAGTAATCACTCACGTCTGAGTCAGGGAAGGCTGACACAGCAAGTACAATCCTCTCAACAAACCGCCTTCTCTCACCTCTCGACTGTCACCCTGGTGTGGACGAAGCTGTTTGGCATGAAATAAAACATACGCAACAAACCAAGTTCAGCACCAATCATCTGGAGGATAGGTATTTGCCTAATGGCACAAAATGGATTTTTTTTTTTACTGTATAGTCTTGTTCTCATAAATTTGATAATTAAAGCAACTTTTAACTTATAAAATTCCTATAAAATTAAAAAGGTTTTACATGTTACAAAACCAGCTATAAATCAAGGCACCTCTTTATTGTTGATTGCCTGTCCACACATATGTGTATTCACCTATCTTAGACATTCTATTTGTGTGTGTGTATTTCACCACTGGATTGTAAATCTCCTCAAGGCCAGAGACCATTGCCTCCTACCCATCCAGGGCTTTCAAAAACCTAAACTAAGGAATTAAAGAATCAGAAGAAGAGGAAATCGGAGGAAATAAATGTGCCAGCCTACGACTCAAACACAGGTGAAACTTCTAAAATACCATGCTGCTCCTGGTGCCCCTTCCCTCAAAGATGCTTTGTGGTTATTACACTCCAGGAGGGAGACGAGCAATAAAAGTGTACCCACCCATCAACACATCAGCTTTCAGTTTTTCAAGGTTTTTTTTTTTTTTTTTTCAGATTTGTAGTTATTTTCCTCCAAGTGTAATAAAAGTTGAGTGACCTATTCAGAGTCTGCATAGAGCAAGAATGTGCGGGCACCAAGCCCAGTCAAGTGGCTTAGCTCTTGATGTAGCCAAAGGAACCCCATTAAGCGAAAAGCTCAACTGAGGGCGCTGGATAAGCACACACATGGAGCCTGGGAGCGTCGGCCCTGATCTGAAGAGGCAGCACAAATCAGGAGGTGCTCAGGCGAGCCTGGAGCAGGAGCACACACTCTTTCTGGCAGCGTCTCATGGCCCACAGGAAGGAATGGATGGCCTCTCAGAATTCCACTCTGGAACAAACGCAAACCAACATGACTGATTTAAGTGGGTGGATGATCAAATGGTGAGAATCATTACCTCTTGAAATGGGACGATGAAAGAAACCTGTTCTTGAAGTAGGAAGGAGATTCCAAGTTTTATTTTCTATGCTTCCAAGTTTGTTCGTGTATTTGGTCTCCAGTTCACGAAAATAGGTCTCCACCAGAATTTTCTGAGATGGCTGTCTCTATATATATATTTTACTTATAGGGAAAATTGAAAGCATCACAGATTAATTGAATACAGTCCACATAAACCCGCATAGATTTCAGGTTGTTTTTCTGTGGATTTTGAAGTCAAATGATATCTAGGGTAAAGAGTGTAGGCTTTGGACTTGGACAAATCTGGGTTTGAGCCCCACTTCTGTAATTTACTGTTTGTTACCTAGAGCAAGTTATCTGAGCTGCAAATTCATCTTCTGTAAAATAGGAAGAATTACTGCTTAATTTATCTAGCTGTAGAATTAAAAATCAGGTAATTTGCATCAGATATTTGGCATTCCCTATTCTATAATTTTTTCATTACCAGGTTAGTCATTTCTTGTGTCTCCTCAATGGATACATTTTTTCCTTTCAGTCCCTAATTTATTGCTTTAATATAATTGTATTTGAAACATTTCTGATATATTGGGTTTATTTTCAATCTTCAGGCTGCTCCCTCCCTGTCCCTGGTCAAGTGGAGTGGCTCTGTACTGCAAAGGCACAAACTGTATCTCAGGCAGGAGGAGCAAGTCTTCAGGTGAATGTTGGTTTCACTACAGACAATGCTGTGGCAGAGCCAAGACCAGGTATGCAGGTAGGATGGGGAAAATAAACACAGAGGGGTCTGCCATTAGAACCCTCTCCATTAACACAGAAGGAAGCAGGAAGAAGATAAAACTCTGTTTTATCATAGAGGCAGACAGTTCACTGAAATCACACATAGGAGGTAAGAGCTTATATTTACCGAACATTTACAATGCTGTCCTACATTGACTTTTGGCAGCAGCCCTGTGACACGGATAATATTGCCATCTCTGTTTTACAGATGAGGAAACATGGCCCAGAGGGATGCAATACCGTGCCCAGGATAAAGCCAATTGTAACAGGTTACCTGGCTCTGGGTCCCTGTGAGAAGCCTCTGTGTGTGTTAAGTCGCTTTAGTCATGTCCAACTCTTTGCAACCGTATGGACTGTAGTCCACCAGGCTCCTCTGTCCATGGGATTCTCCAGGCAAGAATACTGGAGTGTGTTGCTATACCCTCCTCCAGAGGATCTTCCTGACCCAGGGATCAAACCTGTGTCTTTTACGTCTCCTACACTGGCAGGGGGGTTCTTTACCACTAGCCACCTGGGAAGCTCGAGAAGCCTCTAGGCCATGCTAATTTGCGACAACAACGGAAGAGCCACATTTTCCACTTACACACAAAATGAAAACAAACCATTCAGAGTGATTTGGACATGTAAGGGAAACAGTGGTCCTGTCTGTGCCTGCCTGGGATGGAGACTGTTTGCTGTGCTGGGAAGGGGCAGGAGAAAGGAGGTGTGTCTGAAAGATGAAAGGCAGGCAGGCAGAATAGACTGAGTTTCATAGGACATTTTTAAAACAAGCAGGCAGCAGTAATAATTGGAGTTTATTCTCAGTTGAGAGGCATCTACATGCTGCTAAGTCGCTTCAGTCGTGTCTGACTCTGCATGACCCCATAGACGGTCTCCTAACAGGCTCCCCCGTCCCTGGGATTCTCCAGGCAAGAACACTGGAGTGGGTTGCCATTTCCTTCTCCGAGGCATCTACATGTTCCATCACAAAAGGCTGTGCAATAACATAGCCACAAGCTGTGGATGGTTTGATTCAGTTAAAGACAAGAGCTCCTTAATAACCTTTTTGATTAGAGGTTCCATAATGTGACTAGAAAGGACAGATTAGCATATGTAACGGAGTGCTGTGTTAGTCAAATTGTTTATGTTGAGAGTGATGCATTAGTTTTGGTGATGCTGCCCATGCTGGAAAGTGTTTTGGGGATTCCTTTAAGACAAGTATTTAATTTAATTTATTAAATTAAGAGTCTTACAACTGTGGCATGCAGGATCTTTAGTTGTGGCATATAATCTAGTTCCCTGACCAGGGATCAAACCTGGGCCCACTGCATTGGGAGTGTGAAGTCTTAGCCACTGGACCCCCAGGGAAGCCGCTTGGCAGACTCATTTTGGGTCTCTTCTACATCACAAGGCCATCCTTGATGCAAAAATCACGTTCATTCACCCCACCCTAAGAAGGCACCACACCAACCACTGGGAGAACAAAGCTAGGACACCAGACTCGCCTAAAGTCACAGTTAGCAGACAGATTACAGTTCCAACAACCTACACCACTGAGTTCCAAATGTAAAAGGATTAGGGTTAGGGTTAACCCTAACTCTAACACTGAGTGCTATGGAAATCCTGGCACAGAAGGAACTCTGTGCCACTTGAGCCAGGCCTTGATGGCCGGCTTTTAACAACCAGAAGATGGGGTCGGGGGTGAGTGAGGGTGAGGGGGATGACGCAAAGCCAAAGGAATAGGAGAGGAAGATACAGATATCCTCGACTCCCTCAAGTGACCAAGGCCAGCTCCCTCAAGAAGCCAAGGTGAGCGGAGCATAGTACGTGCTGGTGGGGATGGAGCCGGGCTGTAGAGACAGGCTGGGTCAGCTGCTCAGAGATTTGAATGCCCATCGAAGACGTCAGCACTTCAGCTTCTAAGGGGACGACCCAGAGGGATGGTATGGGGAGGGAGGAGGGAGGAGGGTTCAGGATGGGGAGCACATGTATACCTGTGATGGATTCATTTTGATATTTGGCAAAACTAATACAATTATGTAAAGTTTAAAAATAAAATTAAATTTAAAAAAAAAAGAAATGAAAACTTCTGAGTGACTTTAAGCATTAGAATAACTAAATTGTGCTTCAGGAAGACTCATGTCCTAGTGGCACATAAAATGGACTGCTTCTTAAAGCTGACATCTGAATTTTGCAAGAATTCTGAACCAAGTTTGACGAATAAGAAAGAAAAGTGATAGGGAAGTGTGTGTTGGTTTCTTCAGAAAACAAGGTATTGAACAAAATAGGACAGAAGATTATAAAACAATCTATAGATTGTAAAACAGATTTTCTTCTGTGGCTTATAAATGGATCAGAAGGCATTTCCAAGAAGATTCAAGAAAAGATTTTGGAGTGAAGGAAACATAATAAAAATAAGTGTACAGTCGTCCCTAAAGCATCCACTTTCACGGACAACAACAATGCTGGTGAATAATCAGTGTACTCTTTAAAACAAGTGGAATGATTCAAGTTACTCTTGAAACAGATTATAATCCATCCCCAGAACCAACTTCTGTAATCCCAGGGAACCTTCTTCTCCACCTGCAGTGGCTCCTGATGTGCCGGCATAGCAAGGGGCCATCCTCAGTTATTCACACGCTGACCAGGTCCTGCTGTGAGGGAATTTTGCAGATGTGATGAAAAGTCCCCATCTGTTAATTCTAAGGGAGAGTATTCTGGTGGGCCTGACTTCATCAGCTGCAGGGGAGGGGGAGGGCTTTAAAATAAGGGCTGAGGCTTTCCCAAGAGAAAGACACTAAATTCTACCTGTGGACAAGAGCTTCATCCCATGCCTGGAGTCCCAGCTTGCCCTAAGGCTTCAGACTTACGCAGCCAGACCCCCTTTACTGAACAAATCAATCCCATGTAATAAATCCCTTATTGACATGCACACACACAAGTGTGTATAATGTGTACAGGGATACATAAACATGTAGTAGGGTGATTTTATATACACATACATGTGCATGTACATATCTCATACTAGTTCTGCT
Organism: Bison bison bison; assembly: GCF_000754665.1. Taxonomy (NCBI): domain Eukaryota; kingdom Metazoa; phylum Chordata; class Mammalia; order Artiodactyla; family Bovidae; genus Bison; species Bison bison. The sequence continues at coordinate 799,504 of NW_011494909.1, forward strand.
TCTCTGGTGGGGTTCTAACACACAGCTTACTTTGAGAGCTGACAATGTGAGGGGAATATCCTATAAAGGAATGAATTACAGAAACCCCATTGCTGGAAACAACTTGAGTTAAAAGTGAAGCTGTTGCATATGTTACTTCTCTGAGCATGCCACACACTGTGAAATGGTTCCATTCTTACAACTACAGAAGCTTTGACTTCTAATCGGATCCCACAAGACTTGAGTGCAGGGATCTTAATCTGCAGTCTATAAACCCTTGAAACTGTGTGTAGTTTTTCCTCAGGTGAGCCCATATCTTTCACCAGATTCTCAAAGAAATCTGTTTCTCTTCATGCTTGCTTTGAAGGTTATTATGTTATTGATACTCAGGTTCCCCAATGATTAACTGTCCATACAGTATGAATGAGTAGCTGATCCCATGGCTGCCTGCCTTGTTCCAAAATTAGTCCTGACATTTCACAAATTTTTTTTTGTTTGTTTTTTGGGGCAGGGGGAGGCCACTTGTAACTAGTAGGAGAAATTCAGTTTAAGTCTTACCTGGATTAAAAGTTCATAAATACATGGTGAGACAATCCACCTAAGAACTCCACAGTAAATATGAATATCTAATAGTCAAGAGAATCAGTGATGCAGAAAACACAGTTTGCCACCGTAATTCATTCTGAAACTTTAACAAAATTAAATAATGATCAATTACAGAATCTCAAAATAATTATATTGCTAAATATTAACTTCTGTTGTGCAAAGAGAGGTTTATATCTTATACATGAAAATCAGTAAGAGTAACCAGTCTAGATTCACCTTAAAAGCCCATGTTACAGGATTTCCCTGGCAGTGCAGTGGTTAATATTCTACCTGCCAAGGCAGGGGACATGGGTTCAATCCTGGTCCAGGAAGTTTCCACATGCCTCAGAGCAACTAAGCCTGTGCACCACAACTACTGAGCCCCTATTCTGTAGAACCTGTGCTCAACAAGACAAGCCACCACAGTGAGAAGCCCGTACACTGCAACTAGAGACTAGCCCCTCAAGCAAAGCTACAAAGACCCAGTGCAGCCAGAAATAAACACATAAACGAATACACAAAAGAATTTTAAAAAGCCAACATTAAGTCTTCCAACGAATTAAAGGATTTCAGCCTATAACATGTAAGAACTTCTTTGTTGTCTTATTAAATTTCTTACCAGTTTCCCATGTTCCGTTCAGTTCAGTCAATCAGTCGTGTCCAACTCTTTGTGACCTATGGACGGCAGCACGCTAGGCCTCCATGTCCATCACCAACTCCCTGAGTTGACTCAAACTCATGTCCATCGAGTTGGTGATGCCATCCAACCATCTCATCCTCTGTTGTCCCCTTCTCCTCCCACCTTCAATCTTTCCCAGAGCATTAGGGTCTTTTTCAATGAGTCAGTTCTTCGAATCAGATAGCCAAAGTATTGGAGTTTCCGCTTCAGCATCAGTCCTTCCAATGAATATTCAGGACTGATTTCCTTTAGGATGGACTGGGTGGATCCAGTCCAATGGACTTGCAGTCCAAGGGACTCTCAAGAGTCTTCTCCAACACCACAGTTCAAAAGCATCAATTCTTCAGCACTCAGCTTTCTTTATAGTCCCACTCTCACATCCATACTTGACCACTAAAAACCATAGCTTTGATTACATGGACTTTTGTTGGCAAAGTAATGTCTCTGCTTTTTAATATGCTGTCCAGGTTGGTCATAACTTTTCTTCCAAGGAGCAAGCATCTTTTAATTTCATGGCTGCAGTCACCATCTTCAGTGATTTTGGAGCCCCAAAGAATGAAGTCTGACACCGTGTCCACTGTTTCCCCATCTATTTGCCATGAAGTGAGGGGACCAGATGCCATGATCTTTGTTTTCTGAATGTTGAGCTTTAAGCCAACTTTTTCTCTCTCGTCTTTCACTTTCATCAAGATGCTTTTTTAGTTCCTCTTCACTTTCTGCCATAAGGGTGGTGTCATCTGCATATCTGAGGTTATTGATATTTCTCCCGGGAATCTTGATTCTAGCTTGTGCTTCTTCCAGCCCAGCATTTCTCATGATGTACTCTGCATATAAGTTAAATAAGCAGGGTGACAATACACAGCCTTGACGTACTCCTTTCCCTATTTGGAACCAGTCTGTCATTCTGTATCCAGTTCTAACTATTGCTTCTTCACCTGCCATACAAATTTCTCAGGAGAAAGGTCAGGTGGTCTGGTATTCCCATCTCTTGATGAATTTTCCACAGTTTGTTGTGATCTACACAGTCAAAGGCTTTGGCACAGTCAATAAAGCAGAAATAGATGTTTTTCTGGAACTCTCTTGCTTTTTTGATGATCCAACGGATGTTGGCAATTTGATCTCTGGTTTGCTTGCCTTTTCTAAATCCAGCTTGAACATCTGGAAGTTCATGGTTCACATAACTGTTGAAGCCTGGCTTGGAGAATTTTCAGCATTATTTTGCTAGCGTGTGAGATGAGTGCAATTGTGCAGTAGTTTGAGCATTCTTTGGCATTGCCTTTATTTGGGATTGGAATGAAAACTGACCTTTTCCAGTCCTGTGGCCACTGCTGAGTTTTCCAAATTTGCTGGCACACTGAGTGCAGCACTTTCACAGCATTATCTTTTAGGATTTGAAATAGCTCAACTGGAATTCTATCACCTCCGATAGCTTTGTTCATAGTGATGCTTCCTAAGGCCCACTTGACTTCGTACTCCAGGATGTCTGGATCTGGGTGAGTGATCACACCATTATGGTTATCTGGGTCCTTAAGATCTTTTTTGTACAGTTCTTCTATGTATTCTTGCCACCTCTTCTTAATATCTTCTGCTTATATTAGGTTCATACTATTTCTGTCCTTTATTGGCCCATCTTTGCATGAAATGTTCCCTTGGTATCTTTAATTTTCTTGAAGAGATCTCTAGTCTTTCCCATTCTATTGTTTTCCTCTATTTCTTTGCACTGATCACTGAGGAAGGCTTTCTTATCTCTCCTTGCTGTTCTTTGTAACTCTGCATTCAAATGGGTATATTTTTCCTTTTCTCCTTTGCTTTTCACTTCTCGTCTTTTCACAGCTATTTGTAAGGCCTCCTCAGCTAGCCATTTTGCTTTTTTGCATTTCTTTTTCTTGGGGATGGTCTTGATCCCTGTCTCTGTACAATGTCGTGAACCTCCGTCCATAGTTCTTCCAGGCACTCTATCAGATCTAATCCCTCAGATCTATTTGTCACTTCCACTGTATAATCGTAAGGGATTTGATTTAGGTCATATCTGGATGGTCTAGTGGTTTCCCTATTTTCTTCAATTTAAGTCTGAATTTGGCAATAAGGAGTTCATTATCTGAGCCACAGTCAGCCCTCAGTCTTGTTTTTGCTGACTGTATAGAGCTTCTTCATCTTTGGCTGCAAAGAATATAATCAATTCGATTTTGGTATTGACCATCTGGTGATGTCCATGTGTAGAGTCTTCTCTTGTGTTGTTGGATGAGGGTGTTTGCTATGAGCAGTGTGTTCTCTTGGCAAAACTCTATTAGTCTTTGCCCTGCTTCATTCTGTATTCCAAGGCCAAATTTGCCTGTTACTCCAGGTGTTTCTTGACTTCCTACTTTTGCATTCCAGTCCCCTATAATGAAAAGGACATCTTTTTTGGGTGTTAATTCTAGAAGATCTTGTAGGTCTTCATAGAACCATTCAACTTCAGCTTCTTCAACATTACTGGTCAGGGCATAGACTTGGATTACTGTGATATTACATGGTTTGCCTTGCAAACGAACAGAGATCATCCTTTGGTTTTTTATATTGCATCCAAATACTGCATTTCAGACTCTTTTGTTGACTATGATGGCTACTCCCTTTCTTCTAAGGGATTCCTGCCCGCAGTAGTAGATATAAAGGTCATCTGAGTTACATTCACCCATTCCAGTCCATTGTAGTTTGCTGATTCCTAAAACGTTGACATTCACTCCTGTTTGACCAGTTCCAATCTGGACATAAGGCCATCTTCAGGCTTTTCTTCCTGATTTTCCAGCTCTTTTGATCTATTCCTACTGTTCCACACAAGTTTTTTAAAAAAATATTATTTTGACTGTGCTGGGTCTTCACTGTGGCACACGAGCTTCTTTCACTGTGGCAGGTGGGCTTCTCTGGTTCTGGCACATAGACTTAGTTACCCTGTGGCATTTGGGATCTTAAGTCACCGACCATGGATCAAACCTCCATCCCTGCATTTGTTGAGGTGACTGTTAACCACTGGACCACCAGGGAAGTCCCCCTATAAGTTCTCATTGTTTTTTGCTATTTGTTTCTGTTTTAGCACACTATGCTGCTTTCTGGATCTTAGTTCCCCGACCAGGGATAGAACCCCAGATCCAAGGCAGTGGAAGCACTAAGGCCCTAACTGCTGGACCACCAGAGACTTCCCCAATCTAATTGTTAAACCCAACTATCTCTAGATATCTTTATTTCGCAAGTCACTGAAATCTCAAATCTTCATGTCCAAGGCCAAAATTTTAATTTTCCTCCCTAAACTGGTTCCTCTTTCTTTCTCATTCTTAGAAAACTGCCTCACCTCCACCCAGCAGCTCCACAACCTCCTTTTCCTTCAGGCCCGACATCCATCAGGGCTTCGCCTTGGCTGTATCCCCCATCTTTGCACCTCATGTCCTCACAATGCCTCCTCCCCAGCACAGCGCCCTGTGATGGAGGCCACCCTGACCACCAGTCATCATCCCCTAACTGGCTGCTCCACTTCCCACACACAAGCCAGAATAACATTTCAAAGCTCTAAATTAAATGACATCTCTCCTTTGCTTAAACCTCCCGATGGCCTCTGGCCTCACCTGAGAATGAAATCCCAATGTCTCACCTGCACAAGGCCCTGCCTGCTCTTCCTGCACCCACAGTGGTCTCTGCGGTGCTGCAAGTCATCACACCCTGCTTCTTTGTTCGTGTCTACCCTGGTGTCCTGTATCCTGTTAGGTCTCAGAAGGCAGGACATCCAAGATGTACACACAGCACCTAACACTGTCCTGGACCCAACAAACATCTGCCAGAGGAACGAGTTGCTGTCTCAGCATCCTGACTTTATTGTTCCACCTCTGTTAGTTTTTGTGTCTATATGTATTTAGAAGTGTCATTTTATTTTGGTTTTCTCTGGTTTAAAAAAATAAAAAAAGACATTTTAATACTTTCTCTCTTCAGGTAACTAATGCCAGACTCACTGCCCAGTCTCATAACATGGGGCATTTAATTGCTGCTTCAACTGATTTTTTGTTGAGGTGTCCATATGTGTGCATGCTCAGTTATGTCTGACTCTTTGCAATCCATGGACTGCAGCCCAGGTGGCACCAGTTGTTTAAAAAAAAAAAAAAAAAAAAACCCCCCCTGCCAATGCAGGAGATGTAAGAGATGTGGATTTGATTCCTGGGTTGGGAAGATCCCCTGGAGAAGGAAATGGTAACCCACTCCAGTATTCTTGCCTGGAAAACCCCATGGAAAGAGGGTGGGCTACAGTCCATAGGGTAACATAGAGTCGGACACGACTTAAGTGACTTAGCACCGCACTGGACTGTAGCCCACCAGGTTCCTCTGTCCATGGAATTTTCCAGGCAAGAATACTGGATTGGGTTGCCATTTCCTATGCCAGAGAATCTTCCTGACCCAGGGATGGAACCCATGTCTCTTGTGTCTCCTGCGTTGGCAGGCAGATTCTTTACTACTGAGCCGTATTGCCATTCCTCAAACTCCTTCTTAATGGTATACATAATAGACCTGCACTGCCTACAGAGGCTGAGCTTATCACTATTTCCTTAGCACACTTACTGAAACTGTTTTCTGTGAGCCAAGACAGCACATGAATAAAACAGTTAAATAGGAATTTTGTCTTTAAAATGTATAAAGATGGCTAAGTCACCTCTCAACATCAGCCTAGTTAATACAAATAAGAAATTGAATTAAATCTTTCAAAGACAGTTATTCCTTCATTTAATTTGTTTGTATTTTTTTAATTCCCCTGCACACAAATGTATGAAATGCATCTGTACCTACTTATGTTTAAAAGACAGTTTGGGGGAAATTTTTACCATTAAAATAATAATTTGTCCTGATTGAAACATCTACAAAAAACATTTGGCTAAAAATTCTTAGAAGACATCATTAAACTAGAGGTTCCTTTGTGGTACTGATTCTGCTACAATTCTGGGCAGGTCTTAATTCTGAGCAGTTTTCTGCTAAAAAAAAAAAAAAAAGGAAGGAAGGGAAAAAGAGGAAAGGGAGGCAGGGAAAAAGGAAAAGAAACTGGACTGAATGATTTCTGAAGTAACCCTTCCCACTCAAAATTTTACTGGTTCTGTTAAGAACTTTCCTTTAATCTACAGAGGTCTGCAAAGCAGAATGGTAGTAACAGCTACTGTTTCTTATGAACCCCCTAAGCATACAACATGCTACATGAAAATCTTTACCTGGGTCAGTTCAATTAATGGAGTTTTTGATTATTATCCTCCCAATTTACAGGTAGGAAAACAAACTTAAGCTGGAAAATTCAGTCGCACACACAAGCTTTGTTTGCTTTTTAACAAACATGATCCTCAACTGCCAGAAAGAGAAAGGGCTGAGTAGACAGGAAGGATTTATGAACTCAAAAAATGCAAATCACAACGACATTGCCTTAAACAGGTCTCTTGGCAAAGTCCGCGATTTAGGAGGCCTGTGCTACATGCCACTGCCTGTAGGACAAAGTAAACATGTTTATCTCAACCTACCAGAATTAACAGCTGTAACGTCTTTTCTTCCAAAGGTAGGATTTCAGTACCAAACTAAGGAATCACATGGGTATTTATTCTCATAAATTCAAGTGCAAACCTGAGGTACCTCAAAGAAAGGACAGATAATGCCAATAGAATAAAAAGATAATTCGAAACTAACATTTAGGCAGGCATCAGTGACATCTGAATTTACAACATTTCCTGAATGTTATCCTATATGTAATATTAACATCAGGATAGTCAACTAAAATTAAATATACCATGAAAACTATGTACCAAATCACATTTTAAAAAATTTTATTTTTCAATTTTTTGGCCACCCAAGTAGCATGTGGTGATCTTAGTTCCCTGACCAGGGATTGAACCCAAGCCCCCTGCACTGGCAGCACGGAATCTTAACCACTGGACTGCCAGGGAAGCACCCACAAATCATACTTTTACACAGAAAACTATATCTTCAATCGTATCTTCAGGAAAATTAAAGTAAAAATTTAATGAGTTTTACACTGAGAATTGTACCTTTTATAAACTATTTGCTAAATTTTGCTTGATTCTTTTTTCTTATATATAGTTTGAACTTTTTCCTGCCAAGTCACTTCAGTCGTGTCCAACTCTGTGTGACCCCATAGACGGCAGCCCAGCAGGCTCCCCCGTCCCTGGGATTCTCCAGGCAAGAACACTGGAGTGGGTTGCCATTTCCTTCTCCAATGCATGAAAGTGAAAAGTGAAAGTGAAGTTGCTCAGTCGTGTCCGACCCTCAGCGACCCCATGGACTGCAGCCTACCAGGCTCCTCCGTCCATAGGATTTTCCAGGCAAGAGTATTGGAGTGGGGTGCCATTGCCTTCTCCGTTGAACTTTTTCAATTAGTATCAAATACA
>NW_011494909.1:807244-811969 GCF_000754665.1 Bison bison bison
CAATTGTGAGTTAACAGATACCGATGAGCAGTTTAAAAAACAATTTTTGAAGCACTTATACCTCAGTTGGCCTCAGAAATGGCATTTGACAGACTTGATCCTTGTACTTAAAACACTAACATCAAATGATTTTAACAGAGAAACCACACAGCAAGCTAGAGTTTGAGATAACCTAACAAGGAATGTATCTTCCATCATGACAGGTAAGACAGGTAACCTGTCTTAACTACACAGGAAGTGGTTTTTCCCCATTTCTGTGTCTTTCTATGAGAACACTCACACACTCTCTGATGCTGAGAAATATACCTCCAACTAATAAAATATTCTTTGATACATTAGTTACCACGGGAAGTGGAACATCTATTTCCTTAAATTGCTCCATGACACAAAGTAACACATAAAGAGCATTTAGTAAGTGCTGAGTAAATCAGATGCCACTGATAAATCATCATCAGTCCAAACACTGAAGAATCACTACAAAATTGGCATCCTAAAAAAGTGAATCTCAAATACCTCCCTCAAAATTCCAGGAATTGTTTAAAAGGCCAAATTATCAATAAATCTGTGATAGTTTTACTAATATATATTAAGGTGGCTGTACTGTACTAAAATTTTCGTGGCTGACAGTTTGAGAAGTCTGCATTTTAACTGTACCCAAACCAAAGTTTAACTGATAGAAAAACTACATGAAAATCCTCAAAGCAGGAAAAACATTTTCTATAGTGATGTGTTTCCGAAACACTAGCCCATGTGCCTGTCGCAGAGGCCAACCACCTCCAAAATGTCAGAGTTTGGAGCAGAGAAAGGTTTACTGAAGGGCTGCACAGGGAGATGGGTGGCTCAAGCCCCCCAAAACTCCAAACTCCTTAAGAACTCTCTGCAAAGCCTCTTCTAGGAAAGGGGAGAGAGGGGCGGGTGAGCTGTTGCCAATGTCTTGGTAGCAGATCCTTTTTTTAAAAAATTGACTGTGCCCGGTCTTAGTTGTGGCATATGGGATCTAGTTCCCTGACCAGGAATCAAACTCCGGACCCCTGCTTTGGGAGCTCAGAGTCTTAGCCACTGGACCACGGTCATAGTCAGGGAACAATGCTCCTGTAAGCCTCCACCAAACAAATGTTATTCTCAGTTCTGACAAGAAAGGACATGGTCCCCAGGCACAACTGTCACCCTCCGAGATCCAGTCCTGGCTGAAAGGAGATCTCAGCTGGCGGCTCCCTCAGGGCCAGGTCTCCAGATCCTATCCAACCATCATTCCTGAGGGAGCCAGCCACCCAGGGCCCAAGCAGCCCTCAGACCACCCTATCGCAGGGGAAGGAGAGTAGGTTCCTCAGACGGTGACACGTACAGACAGCTGCTGCCATGAAGTTGCAGAGGCAGGGATGGGGGAGAGGGTCGCTGCTGCCTCAAGGCCTGGGCCCAGCCAGTGAGCAGCCTTGGTGAGGGCTCTGGAACCTGCAGGACACGGCCTGGCCTGTTTCTTGGGCCATCAGTTCACCTGCTGGCTGGAGGCCGGGTGAGCTGGAGAGCTCCAAGGAAGAAGGCCAGGATTCACCTCTTACCTTACTCTCCACCTGATGATCACCACTGTGCCAATCATTAGCTGAGCTGGACCCCTAACAGTCGCTCACTGACAGTTGCTCAGTTGGGGGAGGGGCCCACTCTAGCATGGACCAATGGCTGAGCAGGACCAATAATGGTTGCTCACTGACAGTTGCCCAGTTGGGGGAGGGGCCTACGGCAGCATGGACCAATGGCTGAGCAGGACCACTGGCTGTTGCTCGCTGACAGTTGCTCTCTTGGGGGAGGGGTCATTGTGGCACCAACCAATGGCTGACAGACCATAAATGGTCTTATAGAACCAGCTACCTAGTAACAGGCTGGGGGCCCCTAATCTCCTGCAGCCATGACCGTGTACTAAGGGTTGCACACGCTATGTTACATTACATAGGGTTCTATTTTTTCAATGGAAAAGTAATGATTAAGAAGGAGCTGGATAACAAAGATACACTTGCCCAGCTAAGGTGACAAGTGTTAAAAAAAAATAGCCACAAGAAACAGATACCTCTAAACAGACTGAGCCAAAGAACAAGGTATTTCATACAAAGTATTTTATCATCGGAACAGGACAGTTTCCTGTTTAAGATCTATTTATTGTGTTATTTTTACAAGTAGCAAAGTCCCTCCATTTACCTCAGCTTTATACATGAATATAAAAAGCTACTGATGTCCACGCCTCCCACCCCCCCGCCCGGGTTAAGAGGAGCTTGTGGACTCTTCCTGGCCTTCAGAAGCAGCTGTGGTTTCCTCTGTGACTTGGCCTGGAGCTCTAGCACGCTCATCAGTCATCCTCTTGCTGATTCCTTTTCTGTCACAGGAAACCAAGATACATTACAACAGCACATTCTAATTTGTTCAGCCAAGATTGCTTTTTCTGTCAGCAAGTATAATTTCCTAGAGGCCGCTGGCAAAAGACGTGGTTGAAAATTATCAATGGAAAAATATGCCTTAAGTAGTTCATTAAAGTAGTTTATAATTTTGGCTCCTGGGCACATTATCCTCAAGACATTTGAACATTTTCTCCTTTTTCTTCTTTACACTTCTATATATGTAGGAGCACAAATACTCCTACATAGAAATATAAATACAGTCACCCCAGAGTACCCATGGCAGAGATCTGATTTGCTCTCAGGCCAGTTGACCCTTAAACAACAAGGGTCTGAACTGCACAGGCCATTTTCATGCAGATTTTTTTCAGTAGTAAATACTATGGTACTGAGGACCCACTGCTGGGTAAATCCGCAGATAACCATGAATGTGAAGTGCTCACTATATATATGTGGATTTTTCCCTGGCTGTTTGAGGGTCAATTATATATACTTTCCTCAAGATTACAAGTGTTAAGAAAATTACTCAAAAGCATATATTGTGCTGTGTGCTGTGCTAGGTCACTTCAACTGTGTCCAACTCTTTGCCACCCTATGGACTATAGCCTGCCAGGTTCCTCTGTCCATAGGATTCTCCAGGCAAGAATACTGGAGGGGTTGCTATGTCCTTCTCCAGGAGATCTTTTCCACCCAGGGATCAAACTGGCATCTCTTGCAGCTCTTGCATTGGCAGGCGGGTTCTTTATCACTAGCGCCACCTGGGAAGCCCCAGGAGCATGTACTCAAAAGCATATGCATATAAAAGTATTTTCTATCATTTTTATCAATAAATTATTTTTTCAGTGTACTTGGTGTATATCATTATGAAATGAGCTCACTAATTCTGCCCCCTTAATTCCCAATCATCATATAGAAGTCTACGTGGGAATATGACTAAAATGAAATATTAAAGAATCAATTCAAAAGTGGAGATGGCCAGCATACTAAATACACATAAATGTTACCAGTTTAAGAAAATCGATGAGTTTGTGAGCGTCTTCACCCGTCGACAGGTCCACAAAGTCCTTGGGCAGCCGGTAGCTCAGGTAGGGACTCGGCTGGACTGTGACCTCACTGTTGGTACAACGGAAGGCCGGGGCATCCTTCATGAAGAAAAGAAAGGAGGAGCAGAAGTTGGTGAGAAGGTTTTTTTTTAAAGTCAATTCTTCAAACTGAAAAAGATCCTGGTATAGAATTTTCAACTCCTGTTCTGTACTAGGGAGGAAAGAAAATCAGATTCCTAAGTGAAAGAAAACACCAAGGGTTTTAAAAAACTTTCACATGTTCATAAGAAAATATACATCTAAGGTATCTGAAGACAAGAGACCTTGGGGGGCGGGGCTAGGTGGTCCCCGGTGGTGGCTGCATAGCTGCTGTAGCTGTGAAGGGCGGGGGTTGGGGGGCCTCTCCAGGCTTGAGGCTGCCTTAGGCAGTCCCACACAGGCCAGCATGCTTTATAAACTCTGTCGCTTTCCACAGGTGCACTGCAGGAAATTACTGCCTTAAGAGAATAAAGCCAACAGTGAGGGCGAAGGAGAGCCCCAAACCCCTAACACTGTTGCAACTCTCTCACGTAACTTCAAGTACTCACTCACAGATTTCTCTCAGCACCAATGTAAAACTGTAAATTCAAGGGTCATATTTAACAGGTCTTCACATTCTTTATTGCACGTGCTTAGAGTCTTGCAAGGAATGTTCACATATCGCCTGCTGCCAAAAAGGGTTCCAGAGTCAGAGGCCATGGGTTTGGGCTTCATGGGTGGCAGATACTGAGGTGAGGGACGGATGGTGTCCAGCAGGTGGAGACATGCTGGGAACCTGGCTGGAACAGGACAGTGAAGCCCTAGAAAGCAGCCCATACCTTATGACAGACAGCCCAGCCATGGTTCAGACAGTAAAGAATCTGCCTGCATGCAGGAGACTCAGGCTTGATTCCTAGGTCGGGAAGATCCCCCGGAGAAGAGAATGGTAACCCCCTCCAGTATTCTTGCCTGGAGAATTCCATGCACAGAGGAGTCTGGTGGGCCACAGTCGATGGGGTCACAAAGAGATGGATACGACTAAGCGATTAATACACACACACACACGAAATACCTACTGTCTGCTGGACACTGTTCTGGGGAAGGGAGAAAAACTGGAAAGCAAGAGGGTAGGGAGTCACTGAGCAAGCAAATAAATAAACAAGATCATTCCATAGAGTTCAGTTCAGTTCAGTCGCTCAGTTGTGCCCAATTCTTTGCGACCCCATGAATTGCAGCACGCCAGGCCTCCCTGTCCATCACCATCTCCCAGAGTTCACTCA
>NW_011494909.1:812240-814199 GCF_000754665.1 Bison bison bison
GGGACCTTGCTTAAGGGGGGCCATCTGGGCTGAGAACTGAAAAGTATGATGAAAGCAGCCTCATGAGGTCTGGGAGCAAACTCAGCTTTGGAGGCAGTGGAAACAACCAGTGCAAAGACCTGAAGGCCAGGCAGGGCTCTGCAGCTCTGAGGAATGGAAGGAAGGCGGGTCTCTGTGCACTGGAGGACAGGCAGGAAGGGGTGCCGAGAAAGGCAGGAGCCAGTTCCTGTTGCTCTTTTGTCATCCCTAACCTCCAGCACAAGACTGTTTACATTAAGAAGAAAGGAAGGAGGGAAGGAAGGAAAAAAGGAAAGGAAGGAAGGCGGAATGGATGAATGAATGAATTTGGATCATACTGTGAATCTTATACAACTGTTTCTATCCAATAACTCCATTCCTCATATTTAAAAATAACTTTGTGCCAAATAATTTGCATTCTTCTTCCCTGATACTCAGATTTTACCAGCTCACAACTCTTAAGATGCCAGCAGGGATAAGATCCCTTCATTCATTAATTCAACAAACCCTAGTTGTACCTGGCACTGTAACCTGACAGAAGGAGAGGGACGGGTGGGACCCCACTCCAAAATAATGGGAGTCTGTGCATTTGAATATACACAAAAAATGCCCAGGAAACCTTAATGGGCGGCCATTTCTAGGTGGCAGGATTTCAAGTGTTACTTCTTTCTAATTCTCTCTCTTTGAGAGATCATTTTTAAATGATCATATGAAAATAAAACTATTTTGTAGAAGACAGAAAACACCCATGAGAATATGAAATGAAGAACCCAGCAGACAAGGACTACAGATGCAGTGCGCTCTCGTTTACTTTAAAAAGGCTCGTGTTTACGTGCGCAAGCGGCTTATGCACCAAAATACAACAGTGGTGGTCAAGGAGCTAGGATCGTGGGTGATTTTACAATTTCCTTTAAAATTGGGCACGTATCACTTTTATAGGCTGAAAAGAGCAATACACAGTTGTCTAAAGAAGGAGTGGCCATGAACATGAGGAGAAAGAAGAGAGCAGCTGGGTGGAGACGGACCTGAGGGAGGCCGTGCTACTAAGACTGAAGGCGTCAAAACGTGGTGAACTACTTTCACAGAAAGAAAGAGATTGGAGAAAGGAAAGAAGGCAACGGCAGCCCCAGGAATCTGGTGAGACGCAGGGCAGAGACAGGACTCGGAGGAAGGAGGCAGTGAGTCTGTAGGTTTGATGACAGTTAAAGGGAGCAAATTCTCAGCGATGATTCTCTCTTCCCATGAGGGGAGCTGTGAAGGTACCTGTTGAGGAGGACAAGAATGATGGACAGAAGCTCCCAGGAGCCTGGAGGGCATGAAACGGCCACTGTGGCCAATGGAAGGGGACGCTGGTAGGACGACAGAGCCTGTGGTCAAAGCCCTGCGGAAGCCAGGATTGGACAAGCCTCTGTCCACACGGCTGGGCAACATCCCTCTGTGCATGTGCAGCAGCCCAGGGCTGGACCAGAATAAACAGACGCATGACCCGACCCACAGCCAGGACTCTCTTCAGGTGGGAAGGACACAGGAGCCAAGAAAAAGAAAAGTAACTAGAAAAGAACCTATCCGGCAATCACTTCCTTAGATGAAGTGTCAGTTAGTCAGTTCAGTCGCTCAGTCATGTCCAACTCTTTGTGACCCCGTGGACTGCAGCACGTGAGGCTTCTCTGTCCATCACCAACACTCAGAGCCTGCTCAAACTCATGTCCATCGAGTTGCTGATGCCATCCAACCATCTCATCCTCTGTCATCCCCTCCTCCTCCTGCCTTCAGTCTTTCCCAACATCAGGGTTTTTTCCAAGGAGTCAGTTCTTTACATCAGGTGGCCAAAGTACTGGAGTTTCAGCTTCAGCATCAGTCCTTCCAATGAATATTTAGGACTGATTTCCTTTAGGATTGACTGGTTGGATCTCCTTGCTGTTCAAGGGACTCTCAAGAGTC
>NW_011494909.1:814299-819119 GCF_000754665.1 Bison bison bison
TTAGGACTGATTTCCTTTAGGATTGACTGGTTGGATCTCCTTGCTGTTCAAGGGACTCTCAAGAGTCTTCTCCAACACCACAGTTCAAAAGCATCAATTCTTCAGTGCTCAGCTTTCTTTATGGTCCAACTCTCACATCCATACATGACTACTAGAAAAACCAGACCTTTGTCAGCAAACTAATGTCTCTGCTTTTTAATACACTGTCTAGGTTGCTCATAGCTTTTCTTCCAAGGAGCAAGCTTCTTGTAATTTCATGGCTGCAGTCACCATCTGCAGTGATTCTGGAGCCCAAAAAAATAAAGTCTGTCACTGTTTCCATTGTTTCCCCATCTATTTGCCGTGAACTGATAGGACTGGATGCCATGATCTTAGTTTTTTGAATGTTGAGTTTTAAGCCAGCTTTTTCACTTTCCTCTTTCACTTTCATCAAGAGGCTAAATCTTTAGTTCTTCTTTGCTTTCTGCCATAAAGGTGGTGTCATCTGCATATCTGAGGTTATTGATATTTCTCCTGGCAATCTTGATTTCAGCTTGTGCTTCATCCAGCCCTGCATTTCACATGATGTACTCTGCATATAAGTTAAATAAGTAGGGTGACAATACATAGCCTTGACGTATTCCTTTCCCAATTTGGAACCAGTCTGTTGTTCCATGTCTGGTTCTAACTGTTGCTTCTTGACCTGCATACAGATTTCCCAGGAGGCAGGTAACATGGTCTGTCTGATATTCCCATCTCTTGAAGAATTTTCCACAGTTTGTTGTGATCCACACAGTCCAGGCTTTGGAGAAATCAATAAAGCAGTCGTAGATGTTTTTCTGGGATTCTCTTGCTTTTTTCAATGATCCAATGGATGTTGGCAATTTGGTCTCTGGTTCCTCTGCCTTTTCTAAATCCAGTTTGAACATCTGGAAGTTCACAGTTCACTTAATTGTTGAAGCCTGGTTTGGAGAATTTTGAGCATTTCTTTGCTAGTGTGTGAGATGAGTACAATTGTGCCATAGTTTGAGCATTCTTTGGCATTGCCTTTCTTTGGGATTGGAATGAAAACTGACCTTTTCCAGTCCTGTCGCCACTGCTGAGTTTTTCAAATTTGCTGGCATATTGAGTGACGCACTTTCACAGCATCATCTTTTAGGATTTGAAACAGCTCAACTGGAATTCCATCACCTCCAATAGCTTTGTTCATAGTGATGCTTCCTAAGGCCCACTTGACTTTGTACTCCAGGATGTCTGGCTCTGGGTGAGTGATCACACCATTGTGATTATCTGGGTCATGAAGAACTTTTTGTATAGTTCTTCTGTGTATTCCTGCTACCTCTTCTTAATATCTTCCATACCATTCCTGTCCATTATTGTGCCCATCTTTGCATGAAAGGTTCCCTTGGTATCTCTAATTTTCTTGAAAAGATCTCTAGTCTTTCCCATTCTATTGTTTTCCTCTATTTCTTTGCACTGATCACTGAGGAAGGCTTTCTTATCTCTCCTTGCTGTTCTTTGTAACTCTGCATTCAAATGGGTATCTTTCCTTTTCTCCTTTGCCTTTAGCTTCTGTTCTTTTCTCAGCTATTTGTAAGGCCTCCTCAGACAACCATTTGCCTTTTTGCATTTCTTTTTCTTGGGGATTGTTTTGATCACTGCCTCCTGTACAATGTCACGAACCTCTGTCCATAGTGAATGATCAAGTAAATAAATCACAAAGCACACACACCCTTCTTGATCACCACTGCGGGCAAGGATCACAGAGTTAATCTGTGCTGGGTGCCTGGGAACCAGGAGGCAATTCCTCAGGGGACTGACAAGTTTCCTGGGGACCTTTCTGATCTTCTTACCTGCTCCAAAGCTTCTTCACTGAAGTCACCCTTTAGGTTTGTTCCAGATAACAGTTCATCCCAAGTAAACAGCAATGAATCTGTGACTTCACCAAATGGATTAAAATCAATCAGCCACACCTTCCCCTGCAGAACAGAGAGAAAGCCCAGTAAGGATAAAATCAAGTCTGTAAGCTGGCTTACCAGAAAGATGATCTTGTTTTACCCAAAATCATCTCATTTCATCTTAAAAATCGTATCACTGATTACAAAAGATAGTTCCTCCAGGCCCCATCTGTGAAGGGCTGCCTGTCTAAGTAGAGCGGGCACAGAGCCCCAGGAAGTCCACCCAAGAACGCAGAGAGGAGACAGGAAAAGAAAGCCTGACAAAGACATGCATGCCAACTTCTGCTTTCAATCAATTTTACATCAAAAACTGAAGCAAGCAGTGGAAGAAAATGCTTTGTTTTGCTCTGAAGATTCTGAAACTATTCAGGTGTATATCATGGTTCATGGATTACAAAGAACAAGGCTAGTTAAATGCCAATGATCTATTTTTACTTTTTTATATGAAATATACAAATTCCAGGGGGCAATGGTGGCAGTGGAGCCACTTACAACCTTATGTAAGATCCCTGAACATCCTCATCAATGACGCCATCATGTTTAATATACTGCCAGTGTATTTCCTCAAAGTCTGTTTACTTAAAACTGTATGGAATAATGTAGTAAGTAATAAAACTCAAGCAGGCAGAAGGGAAATCTCACAAAGTGGTCCCACCAAAGCAGCATCACTGGAATGCTCTTATGGGTTCTTTAATGATCTTTCAGGAGGAGGCTAGCAGTTCTCAGCACCAGCCCCCACCACTGAGAGGCTGCTGCAAAGGCTTGAATTTTTTAAAACTTACTAAAGATGTAAGAAAGGGCTTCCCCAATGGCTCGGCAGGTAAAGGATCTGCCTGCAACGCAGCAAACACTTCACTGCAGTGGAGACACAGGCTCAATCCCTGGGTGGGGAAGATCCCGGGAGGAAGGCATGGCAACACACTCCAGAATTCTTGCCTGGAGAATCCCATGGACAGAGGAGCCTGGCAGGCTATAGTTCAAAGGGTCGCAGAAGAATCGAACATGACTGAGCAAAGATATAAGAAAAGGCTCAGCTGTCTTTCATTTCAATGTACTAGATTGGCCAGAAAGTTTGTTTGGGTTTTCCATACCCTCTTACAGACAAACCTGAACGAGCTTTCTGGCCAAGCCAATAATAACTGTTTTCTCTGCATGATAGAGTTTGATGGTACATGAAAGGGAGATGCAAAATAAAAACAAATCAACCTTTCTAAGAAACTGCCATCTTCTCCTCTTCTGAGAGCAGTGATGGCCAGTGTGACAGATTCCAGCCTCAAGGAAGGAACACCTCTGGCCCAGCCAGATGAAGTTTGCAAGAGGCAAAGTGCTAACATAAAGGAGCTGGGGAGCCTGTGAAATCCTGCCAGGAAATTAACACCAACACATTTGATCATGGGGGTGTATGTGACATTTACCAGATAAATGTTTCCTTGCAACTTTTATTTTTTGCTCCTCTTGACTTTTCTCACTGAGACACTCAGCATAATTGCACCCTTTTGTTGGTAGTTTTTTCTGTAAATATGTAGCAATCATGTCTTGGGCAGACATGCGTGTGTAAAATGACAAATGCCTAAGGAGCTAGACTGCTGAGCCAGCATTACTAATATCTAGCATTGTTTCTCATCTGTTTTCAAGGAAAAGTTTAAGAAAGACAAAGCATTTTATTAGGACTGGCTGCAAACTAGAAAGCTCGACATGGCAAAGAACCACTATGGGAAGTTTCCACCATGCACCATTTGGCCACGTTTCACACAATCCCTAGCAGCAATCCTGCTGCAATTCCTTCTTGCCACTTGAGTTATATTCTCACTTCGATTTGGTGCCTGCTCCTCCTCGCTTCTCTGACTGTGTGAAATCATGTCCGCCGTCAACCCATTCCTTGGTAGGACAGCAGCTTTGCTTTTTTTGGTGATTACTCAGATGTCTCTAATAAGTTGTATGTTATTTTAACAAAATGAGTATTTTCTAAACTTTGAACCCTTTCAACTTGAATTTTTATAACCAGTAAAATCATCTCATTATCAAAAGAAAAAAGAAAAAAAACTATTGCATCTGTTAGCATCAGAATATTTAGCTCTATAAACTAGAAGTATGCCACACTGTAAAAAAAAAAGAAAATCACCGCTGTTAGGACTGACAGCTGGCAGAATGTGTTCTGTAGTTTGGAAGCCATCCTCTAGTTTAAAGAAAAACAGACCAGTTGGAATCAGGCATAAAACCATCAAGATGGGGTTTTTACACCCATAACATGTTTTTTATGTCACACCTCAGGAACAAGACATCCTGAGAAACTGTTTTTAGGCAACCTATCAGGTAGGAGTGGTCACACCGACCTTCCTAGTATCTACCAACTGACCTACCCCGACTACCCCACCATCCACCTAAATGAAACTCTACACACCAAACACCGTGCTACTCATGGGGGCATAAAGGTCAGTAACAGAGAGTCTGCTCCCTGAAAGAGTTCTGTCCAGACCAGGACACGTATACACACGTGTACACCGGTACATGTTCACCACAGCACAAAGCAGAAAAGACTAGAAACAAGCTAAGCATTCATCCACAGGGAAATGATTCATCAAACCATACAGCACATCCACATAATCAAATACCGTGTCCTTTAAGAAACCAGAAAGTTCTCCAAGATACACTGCTTTTAAAAAGTACATAAAGCAAGGTGCAAGTGCTTTATCATATGCTAACCCATGTGTTAGTAAACAAAGCTAGTGGAGGTGATGGAATTCCAGTTGAGCTATTTCAAATCCTAAAAGATGACGCTGTGAAAGTGCTGCACTCAATATGCCAGCAAATTTGGAAAACTCAGCAGTGGCCTCAGAACTGGAAAAGGTCAGTTTTCATTCCAATCCCAAAGAAAGGCAATGC
>NW_011494909.1:819279-819741 GCF_000754665.1 Bison bison bison
CTTTAACAGTATGTGACAGTGAACTTCCAGATGTTCAAGCTGGATTTAGAAAAGGCAGAGGAACCAGAGATCAAATTGCCAACATCCATTGGATCATTGAAAAAGCAAGAGAATTCCAGAAAAACATCTACTTCTGCTTTATTGACTATACCAAAGCCTTTGACTGTGTGGATCAGAACAAACTGTGGAAAATTCTTCAAGAGATGGGAATATCAGACAGACCACGTTACCTGCCTCATGAGAAATCTGTATGCAGGTCAAGAAGCAACAGTCAAAACAGAATATGGAACAACAGACTGGTTCCAAATAGGAAAAAGAGTACCTTAAGGCTGTATATTGTCTCCCTGCATAACTTATATGTAGATTACATCATGAAAAATGCTGGGCTGGATGAAGCACAAGCTGGAATCAAGATTGCTGGAAGAAATATCAATAACCTCAGATATGCAGATGACACCACCT
>NW_011494909.1:819841-828731 GCF_000754665.1 Bison bison bison
AACAATGGAAACAGTGACAGACTTTATTTTCTTGGGCTCCAAAATCACTGCAGATGGTGACTGCAGCCATGAAATTACAAGAAGCTTGCTCCTTGGAAGAAAAGCTATGACCAACCTAGACAGCATATTAAAAAGCAGATATTACTTTGCCAACAAAGGTCCATCTAGTCAAAGCTGTGGTTTTTCTAGTAGTCATGTATGGGTGTGAGAGTTGGACTATAAAGAAAGCTAAGCGCCAAAGAATTGATGCTTTTGAACTGTGGCGCTGGAGAAGACTCTTGAGAGTCCCTTGGACTGCAAGGAGATTGAACTAGTCCATCCTAAAGGAAATCAGTCCTGAATATTCACTGGAGGGAGTGATGCTGAAACCGAAGCTCCAATACTTTGGCCACCTGATGCAAGAACTGACTCACTGGAAAAGACCCTGATGTTGGGAAAGATTGAAGGCAGGAGGAGAAGGGGACAACAGAGGATGAGAGTGGATGGCATCCTGACTCAATGGACATGAGTTTGAGCAGGCTCTGTGTGTTGGTGATGGACACAGAAACCTGGCATGCTACAGTCCATGGTGTCATGGAGAATCGGACACGACCAAGTGACTAAACTCAACTGAACTCTTGTGTAAAGAAAGATGGGGAAAAATAAGTATGCTGCTTGTTTTTGCATCAAGAAATACTGGAAGGATACATAAGAAATTAACAATCTAGAATGCAGAGGCGGAAGGGTTAGAATCAGACCTTCCATGTATATTTTCAAAGCAATAGCATTAATAAGCTTAATCTAACGAACGTCAACAGGATACTTTGCACTTTAGATATTGTACTTTCTTTCTCAATCATACATAAAACAGAAGCAAAAAAGTGATTAGGCTGCAGATTCATTCTGAACAATATCAAACACTAGATCATATTTATCCCAAAAAGCAAGAAAGTTAATAACAAGAAAATAACCCAAATCCTTTTTCAAATATCTAAAGTAGTTACTCTAAATTCTAGTTAAGCATTACCGTCACTTGTGGAGCTTCTTAAAATACACATTCCAAGGCCTCATCCCAGACCTCCCGCATGGGGGCAGGAGCCATGGCTCTGACACGTAGAGCGGTTAGACTCTCTCAGCACTGAGTCCACCTGTCCAGCAACTGTTCTGACAGACATGCAGGGTCGCCAAGCCCAGACACACTCCACTTGTACTTCAGATCAGAGATCACCATAAAAAGAGTCAGTTTTCTCCCAAGAATAGCCATAAATCCTGCATTCCAGACAGTGTCTGAGACGGTGACTCAAGTGCCATTGATTGAAAGCAAATGAATTTCACATCACGGTCAGCATCTCTTCTCAGAGACCGTCAGTATGTTTACACTGGCCTGGTTCCCACTTTAAAGGCACGCAACTGCTTTTGGTGCTGTCAGATCACAGCCGTAATTACTTACATTCATGTCCCACTTCACTTAAGACATTCATATAACTGTCTCACCAAGTCACACGTCTGCACTGACCTGCTGGCCCTACTGAACCACAGCAGACCTGGACATGTGCTGGGGAAGTACTGAGACAACCCTGGCAGATCCCGAATGTTCAAATGCCATTAAGGAGAATTGCGTTAGAACATAACGGCTTCAGACTGAACCTCTGTAAAATGGGAAGAAACAGCACATACCCCACAGGGTTGCATGGACTAAGGGAGACAATGAATTAAATAAGAGTCAAGCTCTTTTGAGCTGCACATTCAGGACAATGGGCTCAGTTTCCTCCCTCACTGATTTTATCCACGCCAATCCTGGAATGCTTTAGTCTCGAAGATAAGCTCCTTGATGGTCTCGAGATCACCTGGATGGAAGCTGCTTGTTAGAAGCACAGTATCTAACACCCGACAGGCTCTGGATAAACCATGGTCTGTGAGTGACTGGACGTGGCTGGCATTTGGCTGTTAGAAGCTGAGACTGGCCCTCAGGTTCCTGTCCGTTCCACCCTGCCAGCTCCCCATCCTTTCTCTAAGGTTTGCTTCCAACTCTGCCAAGTAGCATCCCTCTTCTGTACCACATACCAATTTATAAGTCCTCTTTCCTTCTCTTTTTTAATAGCTCCTCTTTCTAATTCTTAACAGATGCCATCAACCTTCAAGACAGGTGAAAACAGAGTAAGTGATACCTTTGGCTTGAAAGAGGTGACTGAATGGTTAACAGTTACCTTGGGTCATGAACACATGGGCCCCATCCTTTTGTCCAAGAAATGACTGAAAGGTATCACAAGCATCACTACGATTAGGTGATACAAGTGTGGAGAGGGAAGGAGAAAAATTTGAGCGACGCTGAGGAAATATATGGGTCACATATTTAGAAAACACACCTGCTGTCCTCTTAAGAGCTAAGTTGTTAAAGCACTGTCACAGGACACCTAGTGACACAAATTTCTCTGAAATGATTGCATGTCTTGATAGTGAAATCTCTGCTGCAGGATTTATTAGGTCCGGTTTTTGCTATTTATTACAGAAGTTTCCATCTTTAAGATTACAAAATAAATACAAACTACTCAATTCCTCATCTTCATGAAAGAAAGTCAAAGTGTTAGTCACTCAGTTTTGTCTGACTCCTTGCGACCCCATGGACTACAGCCTATCAAACTCCTCTGTCCATGGGATTCTCCAGGCAAGAATACCAGAGTGGGTTGCCATTTCCTTCTCCAGGGGGTCTTCCCAACCCAGGGATTGAACCAAGGTCTCCTGCATTGCAGGCAGATTCTTTACTGTCTGAGCCACCAGACTCAAATCATGCTAAGGGCCTTTCAGGTAACCGAAAATAATTATCTAAATAGCCAATGACAAGTTCCTGGCCACACTGAAGAGTGAAAACTGAACTGTTTTAAGCAGGCCCAGACTCCCGATGAAAGAGGAAAGGAGGGGGACACAGGGTGGCCTTGGCCATCTGTTAAATGAGTAACTCCTGAACTTGTGACACGTAATGATGGGAGATATCATGTCTCCTAGTGTTAAGGATATTTCAAGGGGACAGTCTTGACCACTGTGAATTTCAGTCACCTTAGTTGCCTTGGGAAAAGACTTTTTGAGCAGTGAGCGCTTCACATAGAGAATGACTATGTATTTAGAATATATCAAATATCAAGTTTACTTACCCTACTGTCTCTGTATATATCAAATACAACTGCAAAGGATAAAAAATTCAGAGTTAGTAATGAACTACTATTTGCATGATCAAAGCCTCCTTTTGATAATTAAAATGCATTTTATTATCAGTTACTCAAACAGCAGAATATATTTAGCTTTGAGGACTTCATGCTTCTGCCTCTCAAAACTTCAAACATAAAAAGGCATCCTGCAATGTTTTACTTAATGTAATTTTGCTTTCCTTTTCTCTGTCCTCAGCCATAATCCCTTATATTTAAAAATTCAAAAACATAAATGAATAAAAATTCAAACCAAACACCAACACTGTCTCAACCAATTCACCATTAGAGACAGGTGATCTGTCACAGTGAAAGGAGACCACTTACTATCTGATGGAGAATAAAATAGGGAAAACCTGCATTACGAAAGCACAAAATCTAAGCATGCTCAGGGCACAAGTCATCCTTTTTAAAGTCAAATCTGCCACAGGTACCAGGCTTGGCAAGTAGAAAAACGTCAACCAGGGCAGATATAATCTGACAACGCATGAATACTCTGTCTCATACCCAATATACTTTCAGTTCTTTAAAACACAAGTGATTACTTTGCAACTGGTGCTATCTGATCACTCAAATTAAAAAAATCTAGAAAGGTAGATCAGTCAACTAGCTAATTTAGTCCTAATAACAGAAGCGTTTGGTTCTCTGTAGACAGACACTTTGAAATGTGTAGAAAATATCTCAAATGACAGGACAGAGAAATTGTCTCAGTCTTAAAAAGGGATTCTGGTTAAATAAGGTAAAATTAACATACAAACCCATCAGTACGATCATAATATAGTAAAATGCTTAAAAACAGAGTGCTTCGAATGCAGTTTTAAAACATACACCACCATGAAATGAGGTCCAATAACATTATGCATTTCATTTCACTAGGTCAATAAAAAGATACTCACAATCTTCATCTAAGAATTTATACTGTATGTGTTTCTTGAAAAAATCTTGTATGCATCTGCAAATCTCTTCTTTTTGTTTAGAAATATGATCATAATATTGTGTGTAGTCCCTCTGAGAAATACCTGATGAGAAAATATTTTATATTCTGTTATTACACAATATTCTTTCCAAAAACACCAAAATGTGATTTTAAACCTCTTTTTTAGGGAACCATTAAAG
Organism: Bison bison bison; assembly: GCF_000754665.1. NCBI lineage: Eukaryota > Metazoa > Chordata > Mammalia > Artiodactyla > Bovidae > Bison > Bison bison. The sequence goes on from NW_011494909.1 coordinate 824,137, forward strand.
TAGATCAGAAGACCAATCAGATGAATGGAATCACACAATAGTCAGCATTTTATATAAAGCTTATCAGCTGTAAAGGTTCCTAAGGCCAGGTGAGCCCTAAAATTCCATAGTGCCATGCTTACTTCAGAAACGGCAGTTATTTTTATTTAGTACAATGGGAAGAATTCAAGGTTATAAAAATGTTTACTATGTAAAAAGTGAAAGAAGCGATTTTAAACCTACCCACATAGTCTAACTGCTTCTTCTTTGATTTTTCCAATGGCCTCTCTAAAAACTGGCCTTCTTTTCACTTTCTTTGGGAAAATGTGAAACAGCCCTCACCACGTCTTCCATTTTCATACTGCATCTCACAGAAGCATCTAGAAGCAGCATTTTCCTTGTTCATACATGCTGTCCTTCCTTCACAAGCTTCATGTTTCAAATCATGGAAAAGTAAACATTCCTTTCCTCAGAGTAACTTGCTGACATTATTCAAAACACACTAAAGGGAGCATTCTAAGAACTCCTTCAATCGCTGTAGGACTACGAGAAAGTTCTCTACTCTGATGAAACGCCTCCAGCTAAGTACCTCTTCCTTAGCTGCACTTAGGATTTTGGTGTTTCCTTCAGGGATACATAATGATACATTAAATCCAAACACACCCAGGGTTAAGTTAAACATGGACATCTCATTCGATAAATAAATAGTGTGGATCTGATTTTGTTCAAATCACACTCTTCGTGGTTGAAGGTCAATTTTACCTCATGGAAAATGTGCTTAGACAAAATAAGGGCAAATTAGCTTCAATATTTAACTTGAATAGATCACAGCAGATAAAATGATAGCCTGAGAGCAAAGAAAATGGGTGGCTTTTACAGTAATGCCCTTCTTTGTTCGCATGTTTTCTCTTCCTAGGATAATAAACACTGCTTCAATAATATAAGTAAAGGTTCAAAAACTGGGCTTTTTACGACGATTAAAATCAGCCATGTACTGTGAGTAGCACTTAGGCCAGCCCCAGAGAGAAAGCAGGTACACGTATCCTAAGTGGGATCAGCACAGGCCACTGCTTTCACTGCTGGAATCCAGACAGACATGATTCATCGAGACTGTCTTCTGTGGAAACAGAATCTGGCCCAAGGACCCTTGTCAACACAGCATTCCAGACAGTCAGTGCCCATTGGCTAGAGGCAACATCTGAGATAAAAACTGATTGCTACCCTTGACTTGGAAAAGGCAATGGCACCCCATTCCAGTACTCTTGCCTGGAAAATCCCATGGTCGGAGGAGCCTGGTGGGCTGCAGTCCATGGGGTCGCTAAGAGTCGGACAAGACTGAGCGACTTCTCTTTCACTTTTCACTTTCATGCCTTGGAGAAGGAAATGGCAACCCACTCCAGTGTTCTTGCCTGGAGAATCCCAGGGAGGGGGGAGCCTGCTGGGCTGCTGTTTATGGGGTCACACAGAGTCGGACACGACTGAAGTGACTTAGCATAGCATAGCATACCCTTGACTTAATTACTAAGCAATCTATTTCTATCAAATGCTTGTCTTTTAATAATTAAAAGGTTTAAAAGAAAGAAAGAAAACCTCACCAATAAGCTTATTTTCCTTGACAAAACATCGGAACTCGGCCCCAGGAATTAATTCACACCATTTTCGAAGAACAAGCTGCAAACAAAGGAGACATGTAACACAACAGGGTGAAAAGAGAGGATATTCACCAGGCTGATACACTACTTCACGTGCAGGCTGCGTCTTAACAGCTGCCGTGATCAAGGGTTTGTTTTTTAAAGAAGGCATAAAACATTCTTGACATGAGATGTAGAGAACAGAGCTATGATCTATTAGTCTAACAGAACTGTTAAAACTCTTCATGACAAAACGCATCTTTATCATTTATTTATCATTTTGGGAGTTCTGACATAACATACAACTCAAAAGGTGATGAAGTCACATCGTATTACTGCTGGGCCATAAGTTACCCTATAATTCATATCAATTTTATCAAGATTTTAAAGAAAAGATTCTTACCTCATATTCTATACATGGATCTGGAGAATCATCGGTACAATGAATAAATCTTTGAGGGGAAAGAAAGGCAATTAAATCTTTATTTTATGGTGTCACTTTATGCAAACATATTATTTATACTTAAAGGGAGAGGAAGGTTTTACGAAAAACATGAATTAGGAGATTAATTCAAATTCAATGAACATTTATAAAGCACCATTCAATGTCAGGCATTAGCCTAAGCACCCCGAATTGTTATTTCATTTGTCCTCAAAACCACCATATGCACTACTATAATCTCTGCTTTTCTGTTAAAAAAAAAAAAAAAGGAAAAAGCTAAAACCCAGAAAAGAACACACTGAGTGACCAAGCCAGGACCGTGGCGCAAACTAACTGCTGACTCCAAATGAGGGTGTGACGGCGCTGTGTTTTATTTCTCATTGTCTTCTTTGCCACATTAACTAGAACCAGAACCTAGTTCTCTGCTGATATTAACTCTGCCACCTAAAGCCACGCAACATTCATCTAATCCTTTTCCAACATCCCATGTAAAAAGCATTCCTCCATTAAATATATCGCTTCTTTCTCTAAAAACCCTCAGTTTCATGGACAATTTTTTATATTCTTTATTAAATGCCCACCTACGCCAGGGGCGGGTAACATACTAGAAACATTAAAATGAGGTGAGTCCCTTGTCCTTTAGGAGGTTAGTCTGGTGAGGAGAACCTAACAAGTAGACCAAGAATCTCAAAACTCAGGCTTTAGGATATCCCAGTGGCAGTGCTGCAGAGAGCCTGGGGGGAAGGGATGTTTACCAAGTTAGTTGCTAAGTCATGTCTGACTCTTTGTTACCTCATGAACTGTAGCTGGCCAGGTTCCTCTATCCACGGGATTTCCCAGGCAAGAATACTGCAGCTGAGTTGTCATTTCCTTCTCCAAGGCATCTTCCCAAGCCAGGGACCAAACCCGCATTTCTTGCATCGGCAGGCAGATTCTTTACAACTGAGCCGACTGGAAAGCCCTTCAGTTCAGTTCAGCTCAGTTGCACAGTCATGTCCGACTCTTTGCGACCCCATGAATCGCACAGCACACCAGGCCTCCCTGTCCATCACCAACTCCCGGAGTTTACCCAGACTAACGTCCATCGAGTCAGTAATGCCATCCAGCCATCTCATCCTCTGTCGTCCCCTTCTCCTCCTGCCCCCAATCCCTCCCAGCATCAGAGTCTTTTCCAATGAGTCAACTCTTCGCATGAGGTGGCCAAAGTACTGGAGTTTCAGCTTTAGCATCATTCCTTCCAAAGAACACCCAGGGCTGATCTCCTTCAGTATGGACTGGTTGGATCTCCTTGCAGTTCAAGGGACTCTCAAGAGTCTTCTCCAACACCACAGTTCAAAAGCATCAATTCTTCGGCACTCGGCCTTCTTCACAGTCCAACTCTCACATCCATACATGACCACAGGAAAAACCATAGCCTGGACTAAACGAAACTTTGTTGGCAAAGTAATGTCTCTGCTTTTGAATATGCTGTCTGGGTTGGTCATAACTTTTCTTCCAAGGAGTAAGCGTCTTTTAATTTCATGGCTGAAGTCACCATCTGCAGTGATTTTGGAGCCCCCCCAAAAAAAGTCTGACACTGTTTCCACTGTTTCCCCATCTATTTCCCATGAAGTGATGGGACTGGATGCCATGATCTTCGTTTTCTGAATGTTGAGCTTTAAGCCAACTTTTTCACTCTCCTCTTTCACTTTCATCAAGAGGCTTTTTAGTTCCTCTTCACTTTCTTCCATAAGGGTGGTGTCATATGCACATCTGAGGTTATTGATATTTCTCCCGGCAATCTTGACTCCAGCTCCAGCTTGTGTTTCTTCCAGTCCTGCGTTTCTCATGATGTACTCTGCATATAAGTTAAATAAGCAGGGTGACAATATACAGCCTTGATGTACTCCTTTTCCTATTTGGAACCAGTCTGTTGTTCCATGTCCAGTTCTAACTGTTGCTTCCTGACCTGCATACAAATTTCTCAAGAGGCAGATCAGGTGGTCTGGTACTCTCATCTCTTTCAGAATTTTCCAGTTTATTGTTACCCACACAGTCAAAGGCTTTGGCATAGTCAATAAAGCAGAAATAGATGTTTTTCTGGAACTCTCTTGCTTTTTCAATGATCCAGAGGATGTTGGCAATTTGATCTCTGGTTCCTCTGCCTTTTCTAAAACTAGTTTGAACATCAGGAGGTTCATGGATCATGTATTGCTGAAGCCTGACTTAGAGAATTTTCAGCATTACTTTACTAGCGTGTGAGATGAGTGCAATTGTGCCGTAGTTTGAGCATTCTTTGGCATTGCCTTTCTTTGGGATTGGAATGAAAACTGACCTTTTCCAGTCCTGTGGCCACTGCTGAGTTTTCCAAATTTGCTGGCATATTGAGTGCAGCACTTTCACAGCATCATCTTCCAGGATTTGAAATAGCTCAACTGGAATTCCATCACCTCCACTAGCTTTGTTCGTAGTGATGCTTTCTAAGGCCCATTTGACTTCATATTCCAGGATGTCTGGCTCTAGGTCAGTGATCACACCATCGTGATTATCTGGGTCGTGAAGAT
>NW_011494909.1:828831-833325 GCF_000754665.1 Bison bison bison
TGAAGACCTTTTTTGTACAGTTCTTCTGTGTATTCTTGCCATCTCTTCTTAATATCTTCTGCTTCTGCTAGGTCCATACCATTTCTGTCCTTTATCAAGCCCATCTTTGCATGAAATGTTCCCTTGGTATCTCTAATTTTCCTTAAGAGATCTCTAGTCTTTCCCATTCTGCTGCTTTCCTCTATTTCTTTGCATTGATTGCTGAAGAAGGCTTTCTTATCTCTTCTTGCTGTTCTTTGGAACTCTGCATTCAGATGTTTGTATCTTTCCTTTTCTCCTTTGCTTTTCGCTTCTCTTCTTTTCACAGCTATTTGTAAGGCCTCCCCAGACAGCCATTTTGCTTTTTTGCATTTCTTTTCCATGGGGATGGTCTTGGTCTTGGTCTTAGAAAGCCCTTACTACCATTTTAATTGTCCTAAAAATTGTTATTATTTATTTATTTAGCTGTGCCAGGTCTTAGAATCGCAGCATGTGGGATCTTTCACTTGAAGCAAGCAGAATCTTTAGTTGTGGCATATGACCTCTTAGCTGTGGCATGTGGGATCTAGTTTCCTGATCAGGGATCAAACCTGGGCCCCCTGCATTGGGGGTGCAGAGTCTTAGCCACCGTACCACCAGGGAAATCCTACCATTTTAATTTCTGAAATGTGATTTTAACCATGTTAATGGTTTTTATAAGTCTAATAACAGAGAATAGTACTTAATACATTACTTTATAAAGAACAGGTAGGATTAAGGTTCTCTAAGGTGGCTCAGAAGGTAAAAATCTGCCTGCAATGTGGGAAACCCAGGTTTGACCCCTAGGTTGGGAAGATCCCCTAGAGAAGGGAATGGCAACCCACTCCAGTATTCTTGCCTGGATTCCATGGACAGAGAGGAACCTGGTAGGCCGCAGTTCATGGGGTCACAAAGAGTTGGACATGACTGAGTTACTAACACACACACATACAAATTAAGGTTCTATAATATACCTGTTTTTAAAATTCTACAAGAAAACCAAAAGGAACACTTCCAAAATACAAGTCTTCATTATCTAAATTTTTTAATGCTTCTATTTTCCTACAAATATTGATTTCAACCTTTGGTTACTCCTCATTTGTTACTTTAAAATAAGTTAACATTTCAATACAGGTTTGCATCCTACAATCCTGTAACATTATTTTTTAACTGGTGATTGGTTTAACATTTAACATTATTTAAAAACCTTGACTAGTTTCAGAAGGTAGACATGAGAACATATGTTTGCATCAGATTACTGTACAAGGCTTTTTCTTATTAAGATGATTAACCAGATGGCCAAGTACAATTTCTGAAAGGAGAAGTAAGTGTGCAGCCATCTAATTTAAGACCGAATGTGAAGGTCAGCAATAACATTTTCAGGAGCTCATATGAAAAACGGTAAAAAATATTGCTTATGAATATCTAAATTCCTTTTATATTCTGGAAGAAGTAGGTGTAAAAAGTAAAAATCCATTAAGATGGAGTATTAGCAACACCTGAATGTTTACAATCCTTACACAAATTATCAGTCTAAAAATTACACGTCCCAATGAAAAAAGGAAAAGAAACAAATCCTTAAATCAAGCAAGGCTGCTTACTACACTGAGACTCCTAGAAGAAACAATACAAACAGAAATACAGAAGAAACAATACTAGCATCAGTATCCTAACAAAAACAATAAAATATCTTCAATCATACCAAATATAAAAATATCTGTATTATTCCCTTAATTAACTAAACCAAGAACATAGATGATCCAAAAACTTGCATCTATAATACAGGGGAAAAAAACCCTGATTCTCTCATTTCCAAAAATAAGTTTCATATTTGCAAAAAAAAAAAAAGCAGGACCCCAGAAATAACAGCAAGTCACTGATTCAAGGAAAGCAAGTTACAGAGAAAAAACATTGAATTGTTCAATCTACTTTAGCTTTTGTCTCTATGAACATAATTTAAAAGTCATGGTAAGAACTAGTGTAAATTCTCAAATCCCAACTCAGTATATAATGTAAAATTATATAACATGTTATAAATTTGTGAGCAAAAGCCAAGAAATATGTCATATACCTAACAGTTCCACTGTGTTAACCAATACATGTAAATAACACTTGGAAAATTTGTCTGAATTATGAAAAAACATGAAATCATTTGTGACCACTTTGGAATCTGGGCACCTGTTACAGAGTTCCTCAAGTTAGACCTGAAATGAGTCTGGGTCCAGACAGATCAGGGTCCCACATAAAGGAGAAACAATCCAGGCACGTGTTCTACTTTCTTCTCCACCCACCAGGACTCAGGCCCTCAGAGAAAGAACTGATGAAACAAGCTTCCTGTCGAGAAATCTGCTGACAGTTCTACTGCTGTTTCTCTACAAAATTTGCCTTTGCGCTCCGGTTGTTTTTAAGAACTCCTTTTGTCTCTAGTGCTCTGCAGGTACACTAGTCAAATGCTGTGAGTTCTCTAGAGCAGGCCAGTCAATGTGGCAGGAAGGAAGGAAAGAGAAATCATACAATCAGTCAACCGGGAGAAGAGTAACTGTGTGAACTGACTCTAGACAACTCAGATATTGACTAAATCCACTGGCTGCGATCAAAATTTGATTATTTTCATAAGAGAAGACATCATCATTAAAGTTTTATGGGTGGCAGTACACAAAATCACGAATACTTTAAAGTGGAAGACCACCTAGCTATTTTACTAGGGCACAATCCTCTTTCGTAAGCTTCCCTAAAACACTGGAACATTACAACGTTATACATCACAGAAAACAACCCTTGAATATCAGGAAAAAAAATTATGCCAAGGATAGAAATAAAAGAGAAAAACATAGCACCCACGGAAAATTAAGCACCAAAATGGTAGTGCTGACGACTTTACTGCTCATCAGGATCCAAAATAAGAGTTTAGGTACAGAGATTCCATTGCTTTGGGTCACACTGGTGGTGGAAAAGCAAAGACAAAAAATGTTACTAAATTAAGGGAGACTGGGTGTGTTCATTCGCATTATCATAAATTCTTCTTCAAAAAGAGATAAAATATGTTATCTAAAATTGTAACAATCTAACATTGTCAATCAGCCATACTTAAATTTTAAAAATACAATAAAATAAAAAAATACAATAAAAGCGGTATAAAGTGGAAAAATTGTCACCTAAAACAGTTCAGTTCAGTTCAGCCACTCAGTCATGTCTGACTCTTTGTGACCCCATGAACCGTAGCATGCCAGACCTCCCTATCCATCACCAACTCCCAGAGTTTATCCAAACTTATGTCCATTGAGTCAGTGATGCCATCCAACCATCTCATCCTCTGTCGTCCCCTTCTCCTCCTGCCCTCAATGTTTCCCAGCATCAGAGTCTTTTCAAATGAGTCAGCTCTTTGCATCAGGTGGCCAAAGTACTGGAGTTTCAGCTTCAACATCAGTCCTTCCAATGAATACCCAGGACTGATCTCCTTCAGAATGGACTGGTTGGATCTCCTTGCAGTTCAAGGGACTCTCAAGAGTCTTCTCCAACACCACAGTTCAAAGCATTAATTCTTCTGTGCTTAGCTTTCTTTATAGTCCAACTCTCACATCCATACATGACCACTGGAAAAACCATAGCCTTGACTAGACGGACCTTTGCTGACAAAGTAATGTCTCTGCTTTTTAATATGCTGTCACCTAAATAAATGGGCCTAAAAAAATTATAAGGTATAGGTTCTGTTAAGTCTAACTTGGGCAGAAAGTTTTACTCCTGAAACTATTTGCTGCTGAATTTTAGGGTTAATAACCAGTTCCAATAATCTTAAGAACAAAATGTATAAAAATTATGCTGATTATAACTGAGCTTAAATTACTAAGAGAAGTGAACTTTCCTGACCTCTAGTAACTCTTCCTTCCTTAGTCATGCATGACCTTCTCAGAGAAACAATTAATGGAATAATTTTTTCACTCATCAGCCCTTTCTTCTACATGCCAACTGAATACCAGATTTTTCTTTCTTGCCTTGGTCTACTGAAGTGACACCCCCATCAGTAAAATAATTAGTGAAAGCAGCTTTCTGACTCAACAAGCCTAATCACAAAGAATGTTTACATCTGGGCAAATAATTCACTCAGCAAGTAAAATGTGACAGATGATGCTGTGTCACATTTCAACTTCCACTTTCAAAGCTTCTTGTACACAGTAACCATCTGACTAACAGGAAAAATAAGAGCGTATTTACTATTCCATGTCAATTACAGTGGTGACAGACAGTCCTGGTCGTCTACCCTCTAGCTGTTCCCAACCTTCATCCTTGCTAAGGGAACTGCGGTTGTTCAGCTGAGGACGTGTGGTCCCCTGGCACCCCGGGGCACACGTGTACAGCTAACTGCAAAGCCCTTGAGCTGCGGGCCCGCACCTGCAGCGCCAGCGTCACCTGGGAACGTGTCAGAAATTACTTTCTTGGGCCCCAAGCCCAGCCTAGAAACTTGGGAGGGAGGGACCAGCAAGCTGTGTTTTACCAAAT
>NW_011494909.1:833426-862898 GCF_000754665.1 Bison bison bison
GTTCTAAACCAGTCACGGCATCTCTGTTCCCTCTGCCAACAACTGGATGAGGCTGAGTAACTGTGTGACCGTGAGCTATCAGGAAGTCTCAGGGAAGGTTCCAGACTGCTTTACTTGCTCACAGACAGAGAAGAATGAGAGGCAACAGAAGCACCCCTCCTATTTTCGATTAAGATATTGTCATCTTCATACCATACCTGCAGGACAGCAGCTACCCTGTAACCATTCTGTGATGTTGGGTGATAAACCCAAACACCAGGCCAGTAAGCCAAGGTGACAGAGGGAAAGGCTGAAAGAGCCTGGTCCCTGCTGGCCCTGACGAGCTGCTGACAGCCCTTGAAATATTCCATCTCCAGACTCCCTGTTAAATAATGTATTTTTTAAAAACCCTGTGTGAGAACTCTTTCTGGTTGGCTTTCTGTTAACCTGTAAATGTAACTATGACATCCTTGTTTCTTTTGTTGAAGCAAGCTCCAAAAGAGTGTAATATTACATAATTTTCATAATGTTATATAATTCTACACATATAATTATATACTATAATATTCCTTCTTAGATTCTATAATATTTTACTTTGAAATATTTTAGAAAAGAAGGAATTTATAACTTCATCAAATGAAAACACAGAGAACATTTAGAATGACATTATTGAAATTACATTCTGGTTTTGGTTCTATGAACTATAGGGATAAATTACTGAACAGTTTTGGGCCTCAACTTTCTAAATGATGAAAGGGTCAAATTAAATCACTGATAAGATCTTGTCCTACTTAAAGATTATACTCTTTAATTTTTAAGGGATCTGGAAAGACTTCTATGACCAAAGTTCATCTGTACTGACCCAATCAATAGGGATTTTTCTAGACTGATTAAGACTTACAAGTTGTTACACAAGTGACGACTGACAAAGATTTCTGGAAGTACTGCCTGTCTGAAAGTTCAGCACTTGGTATCTGTCCTGCCAACCCAAACTATTTACACAGGGAGAAGGATGGTATTCTGCGGATAAACACTCCAAACACAGGGCCTCAAATGCACCTGCTGATTTAACCTCTTCCCCATGCAAAAGTCAAAAAGCATAAAACACAAAATGACTGATATTTCTACCCTTCACTGGAATCATAGCTAAATTCGCCTAAGATAAAAGGAGAGGTGTGCTAAGGGAAGCCAGTAGGTCACTGGACTGCAAAGATGGTTTTAAACACCATCAGCCACAGAGCATTAAAAGTGGTTTATATTCTGTGGAAAGGAAATGATATCCTTATATATTCATTGTAACTAATAGCAAATGTGCATAAAAATCCATATCCAGTGAATTAACAGGTACAGAGTATTTCTGATGCAATATATTACAAGGCCTCTTTACAAAAGCATTTGATGACAAAAAGCTCTACAATGGCAAAAAAAAAAAAAAAAACCCTGAAAGCCACAACATCTTCTAAACAGAGGGTATCTTTCAGAATGAAAATGCTGCCCATCACCCCTAAAACAAACACCTTATCACACCTGTGCCAATACAACCAAAAAAGGTCGACACCTAAATATCACAATAACTAAAGTTTTTTCTGTAAATGAACCAGAAAAATCAATACAGCTAAACTCCTTTTATAATAAATTGGCAATACGATCATACTTACTTATTATTACTTAACTTTGCTTTCTTTAACATAGTACTAAAACCATATGCCCGAGCTTCAGAACCAGACGTAAAAGAGATGATGCACAACTGACTTGTAGGGAATGTTTTTTTTCCAAGCCAGGCTGCTCTTCAAAAAAGATTTGAGGCTAACGGGATGAATTAGCAAACTGAACTAGGGAAGATGTGGCAGGCACATACAATATGTTCATCTGTGTATCTACTTAGTTTCTAGATTTTCTGATATGCTTTATCTTAGAGATTAAAGATTAGTTTAGTTGAGATTTGGGGTTTAAAAATGAGGTAGGCAAGAAATCTAGAATAACTGCTGTTTGAGGACAGAACAGAAGTATGAAGGGATCAGCTACAGCTCAGCAGTGCAGGTGTCCAGTCTGCCTCCAATGAAGATTAGCTATAGAGTAACTGGCAGAGGGGAGAAAATGCAAGTTCATGTCTAGGAATTTTTTTCTTTTGGCCAAAGCACATGCCTTGTGGGATTTTAATTCCCTAACCAGGGACTGAATCTAAGCCCTTGGCAGTGAGAGCACAGAGTCCTAACCACTGGATCACCAGGGAATTTCCCATGTCCAAGAATTTATCCCAAGGAAAAAATCAGAAAAGCACACAAAGATTTAGCTCAAGGATACTCACTGTATATAAGGACATAAGAAGAGAGAACCAGTGAAATAAATGATGCTACAGCTGTCCAGTGGAATATTCTGAAGCAAGTTTAAAGTAATGATGCATTTAATATTTAATGACATAAAGATTTTTTATATATATTAATGAGTGTAAAAACAGCCTAGTAAGCAATATGAATTATATGATCCCATTTGTGTTGTAAAAACTGGAATACAGTTAGAGACAGGTGTATCTATATTAAACCTATGCAAAGACAGAATTCTGGAAGTATTACATAAAACCAACTGTGCTGAGATCATGAATCCGCTTTCTTCCTGTTTTTGTTTAGCTATAGTTCCTGCTTTTATTTTTCTATGATAAGCATATATTGGCCTTATAATAAGAAAAACATTACCATCATATTTACTGGGAAGAATTCAGAAAGCCCTTGGTATCTAGGGATATTCACTGTATAGCATTTGCTGTCAATAGAAAAGAAAGGTTTGCTTTATTAGATCATTTCAGAAAATGAAACAGCCTTGTTATGTGGATCTGTCATGTACAACAGCACTAGAACTAAAGGAATTTCATCTGTAGCACAATTCACAAGCACTGAAAACTACTGATGTAAGAGAACAAGAGACATACTTACGGCTGGGTGAAGTCACGAGTGATGAAATCAGAACTCTTGAACAGTAGGAAGATGTCGCTGAGGGTTTTACATTTCAGAGAACTGTTCATTGCTATCCAGTAGGCATCCTAAAGAATAAAGCATGTGCTGCTTAGTATATATTCCAAGTTAGCTGCTATGAATGAAGTTCATAGCCTATATGCAAAATCAATAATGCATGTAACTTCAAGGGTTTGAAGAAAAAAATCAGGTAAGAAATTTTAGCTATACTGTCAAGTGTCAAGCGACGCTTCTAAACAAAGAATAAGGTCACTGTTGCATGACAGACAGTTTTGAGCTGAGATGTTCAGGTCCTTGTCTTGCAGCTTAGGCCCAAGACACTGCCCTGTGTCCACCTCACTGATGATGAAAGAAGGGGATAGACATCAGAAACGCTGACACTTCAGCAAGAAGATCCAGGTAGAAAGAAACATCCTGATCAGCTACTAAGAAAACAGAGAGCCTTTCTCTCTTTCTATTTCTGGAGAGAGACAGCTGCAACACTGAAGTTTGATGACTGCAGCAGTTAAGACTCATGTCCATCAAAGCTGGGAGAGAGGAGACGACATATTCTCAACTGTTCCAATTTTAAATGGTGCAAGTCTCAAACGTATGAACCAAAGGAAAAAAAAAGTAAGAACAGCAGACATAAGAGACACAAACCTCAGTGAAACAAGCCTAAAAATGACAGAATAAGTTATTTTAGGAAATACACTTTTCCCATAGATCAGACACAGGACAGTAATGTAATTTTGAGAAAACTGATGACTGCAAAACAAAAATGTCCAGTTATCCACACTGCATGAAAGGAAGCAGTGGTACATAGTTGACACTCAATAAGTAAAAAATAAATGAACAAAGGAATAACTTAAAATCACAAATAATCTACCCATCTTAACTGGAAAGCCTCAAGCCGTCAAAGATCAGCTGTCAACAATGACCCAATTTACTGCTCATAGATAAACTAAAAATGAGTTCTAATAATTTTTTTTAATAATAACTTCTTTAAATTTTCTCCCAATGAAAAAAGATGATGAACTTTGGTTAAAGATGATATACTGAACACAAAGATTTAACGCCACTGAAACAACAGTATATATACACAGAAAACCATGCAACTGAATAAATAAGACAATTATTAAGCCTAAGGAAGACAAAATGTTGAATAAGAAAACATAAGCAACACACACTTTACAGATGTGTATGCAATGTTTGCAAAAATGCAATATGAGAAACAGCTTCCCTGGTGGCTCAGAGGCAAGGAATTCACCTGCCAGTGCAGGAGGTGAGGGTTCGATCCCTGGCTTGGGACGATCCCCTGGAGAAGGAAACGGCAACACACTCCAGTATTCTTGCCTGGAAAGTTCCATGGACGGAGAAGCCTGGTGGGCTACAGTCCAAGGGGTTGCAGAGAGTCGGACACGACTGAGCGACAAAGCACAGTGAATACTGATGGAATCAAGGTGTGCTAGTCCTGTGTGAGGACAGTGAACTACAACACAGAGCAGTGAGAGTAAGAGATGAAAAAGTGCTGAACCTTTCTGTCCTAAAGCAGAAAGCTGGTAACAAATGCTTAAGATGGAAGAATAGAGACATTGAGGAAAATAACAAAAGGTGGTACTAAAATATACGCATGCAGTCGCCTCCGAGCAGTGGAAAACCGTGAAGAAAAACAGGTGTCAGGACCGGCTGACTTTTATAGCAAGCGTTCAGAAACTTAAACTATGTATATATGCCACTAATTTCAACAAGTAAAAATAAAAGATTAAGTACAATTTATCATTCATGTTAGAATAAGAAAAGATAAAAGCACACAAAGATGGTTTTCGAAAACACAGATACGTCTTGAATCCTTCAATGAGCTTTGCTGACATTAAATTGTTTTCTACTGGAATAGAAAAAATGATGAATTTCCCTAGATCTTAACTTAAAAAATCTTATCAATGCAATGTTGAAGCAATAAAACACAATTTAAGAAAACGTCAGTTCATTTGTCAAACCACTCTATTTCTAGATCCTGCAACATTCTAATTTTTATTACTTTTCAATAGAGAAAAATTTCTCTGTCAAACTGAAGAGCTGAAGTTTTGAAAAGGGCAGAGGAACATTTTCTGAGATTTCTAGTGTAATGAGCAACACAAGAGGCTGAAGCTGTCAGCTGGCAAAATACAAAGTATTTCACAGGCCCAGGGAAATAAATGCATTGCCAAATCAGGAAAATAAATAACAGGAGGAAAGCAAAAATAAATTCCATGATATTTTCCCTAGAATTAGGAATATAATTAGACCTTCGTGGGGATATAAAATGAAATGGAATCACAAGACAATATCCACACAGTGAGAGATTTACAGACATGCTCCTACCCTTGGGGCACTCCAGTTAAGCTTAGGAAATACACTGCCCCCCAGGGAATTGATCGCTTCCTGGACCTTCGTGGTGAACTCAGGAAATTCTGGTGCCTACAGAGAGAAGGAAGAAATCATTTGGGCAAGTCAGTATCAGCACGATAAATATAGAAAACAAGATTAAAAAACTCAAAGTTTAACACTTCAGGGTATTAAAAATAATTTAGAACACAAATTACTATTAGAATTTCTGAACTCAGCCAAATAAACTCAATGATCAGATAACATTCGTCAGGAAGGGAAAAGAATAACAAGCGCTCAGATGACGTTGTCCAGAACGATCAAGCCCCACAAAGCTACGGAGACTGCTGATCTTTCAAGGCACCTGGGGATGTGAGAAAAGGAACGAACGGTTCTCTAACACCGACATAAAACCAGTGCCTATTAAATGAAAAGAAATGATGGAGTATCACCTGTGCACAGACTCCAGTTCTCAGAAGTAATACCTCACATTTAAAGGACCAGAAGCCTCTCCATTTGCAGGAAAAGAACTTACCCCCAAAAGGCTTCAAAAACGAGAAATCAATCATGTGGCTAACTGCATTTAAACATGGCTATTTCCAGACAGGTTTTAATATAAACAAAACTCAAAAATAGGACCTTGGTGAAATTAAAATGTTCTTTCTTTTTTGGTTGATTTAAAAATGATTATTTTATATCAGCAAGTAACCAAAACATTGTGCTATTTCAACCAGGAAATAAGCAGAAATACTTATTTCTGATGGGACGTAAACGTCATTACGATTATGCTCTTCCTCGAGTCTTCTGTCACCATCAGGAGCACGGGGACAAAAAGTGGAGAAAAGGAGAGAAAGAGGGATGGAAGTGGGGCCTGCAGGAGAGCAAGAATACAAAAAAACGCTGATGCGTTGCAGTCATTTTAGCCCTTTATATCTGCTGCCCCCTAGTGGACAACTGCAAATACTGAAAGTCCCATCATGACGAGCTCTTCCCTAAGTGGGAAAAAACTAGAATAGGTCTACAACAAGCTAATGGGCTTCTCTAGTAGCTCAGCTGGTAAAGAATCTGCCTGCAATACAGGAGACCAGGGTTTGATCCCTGGGTTGGGAAGATCCCCTGGAGAAGAAAATGGCAACCCACTCCAGTATTCTCGCCTAGAGAATCCCATGGACAGAGGAGCCTGGTGGGGTACAGTCCCTGGGATCCCAAAGAGTCCGACATGACTGTGCAACTAACTTTCACTTTCACTTCACTTCAGAATAAGCTAAAGGAGTGGGAGGTACAAACTATTGGGTGTAAGACTACAAGGATATATTATTGTACAACATGAGGAAGAAGGCATTTTTTGTAATAACTAAATGGAGAACCTTTAAAAAATTATTTTAAAACTTTTTAAAATGATTATTATTGTTTCAAGTCATGAAGTTTTAGGATGACTTGTTATTCAGTCATCCTAAACAAACAAACACCAAAAGAAAACAAAGGCTTATACTGATTCCCAAGATCTAGCCCAGTTATGACAAAAAACTGTGACTCAAGGCTGAGAAACAGACCAAAACATGAAAGTTAAAAAAATGGGCAGGTTGTACTTCCTTTCTTTCTGCTGCAGACGCATGTGACTGCTGCAGATATACTCGACCTCCGGAGGTCTGAAGTGTCTTTTAGTTACTTAATTTGACAGTGCGCTACCATCTCCATCTTCTGCATGTCTTCTTCAGCTTGTTGCTACTGCTGCTACTGCTAAGTCGCTTCAGTTGTGTCCGACTCTGTTCAACCCCATAGACGGCAGCCCACCAGGCTCCCCCATCCCCGGGATTCTCCAGGCAAGAATACTGGAGTAGGTTGCCATTTCCTTCTCCAATGCATGAAAGTGAAAAGTGAAGTCGCTCAGTCGTGTCCAACTCTTAGCGACCCCATGGACTGCAGCCTACCAGGCTCCTCCGTCCATGGGATTTTCCAGGCAATAGTACTGGAGGGGGTTACAATTGCCTTCTCCTTCTTCAGCTTATATACGTGAAATTAATGCCTTTCAGAGGCTTTCAAAACAAATAACCGCCTTGAGTTTCTTTATCTTCCATTCTCCTCTCCGCGGCAAAAGAAATTATGCTTTCTGTTAAGGCAAATTTCTTTAGAATCCCCTGAAGATGCTGGTTTGGCAACCAAACCAGCTTCATCTATAAACACACTCCTCTAAGACCTGCATTAGCTATATTTTCAATAAATGACACAGTTACAAAAATATTAAAACATGAAGGATTTGATCTTCAAAGACAAAACAATTTCATTTTCCCATTGAACTTCACATATAAAGACTGCTTTATATTTCTGTATTACATTTTTTCTTTATAAGTTATCAGTTCAGTTCAGTCGCTCAGTAGTGTCCAACTCTTTGCGACCCAATGAACTGCAGCACGCCAGGCCTCCCTGTCCATCACCAGCTCCCGGAGTTCACCCAGACTCACGTCCATCGAGTCAGTGATGCCATCCAGCCATCTCATCCTCTGTCGTCCCCTTCTCCTCCTGCCCCCAATCCCTCCCAGCATCAGAGTCTTTTCCAATGAGTCAACTCTTCGAATGAGGTAGCCAAAGTATTGGAGTTTCAGCTTTAGCATCATTCCTTCCAAAGAACACCCAGGACTGATCTCCTTTAGAATGGACTGGTTGGATCTCCCTGCAGTCCAAGGGACTCTCAAGAGTCTTCTCCAACACCACAGTTCAAAAGCATCAATTCTTCAGTGCTCAGCGTTCTTCACAGTCCAACTCTCACATCCATACATGACCACAGGAAAAACCGTAGCCTTTCCTAGACGGACCTTTGTTGGCAAAGTAATGTCTCTGCTTTTCAATATGCTATCTAGGTTGGTCATAACTTTTCTTCCAAGGAGTGTCTTTTAATTTCAAGGCTGCAATCACCATCTGCAGTGATTTTGGAGCCCAAAAAAATAAAGTCTGACACTGTTTTCACTGTTTCCCCATCTATTTCCCATGAAGTGATGGGACCGGATGCCATGATCTTCGTTTTCTGAACGTTGAGCTTTAAGCCAACTTTTTCACTCTCCACTTTCACTTTCATCAAGAAGCTTTTTAGTTCCTCTTCACTTTCTGCCATAAGGGTGGTATCATCTGCATATCTGAGGTTACTGATATTTCTCCCGGCAATCTTGATTCCAGCTTGTGCTTCTTCCAGCCCAGCGTTTCTCATGATGTACTCTGCATAGAAGTTCAATAAGCAGGGTGACAATATACAGCCTTGACTTACTCCTTTTCCTATTTGGAACCAGTCTGTTGTTCCATGTCCAGTTCTAACTGTTGCTTCCTGACCTGCATATAGGTTTCTCAAGAGGCAGGTCAGGTGGTCTGGTATTCCCATCTCTTTCAGAATTTTTCAGTTTATTGTGATCCACATAGTCAAAGGCTTTGGCATAGTCAATAAAGCAGAAATAGATGTTTTTCTGGAACTCTCTTGCTTTTTCCAGTGGATGTTGGCAATTTGATCTCTGGTTCCTCTGCCTTTTCTAAAACCAGCTCGAACATCTGGAAGTTCACGGGTCACGTATTGCTGAAGCCTGGCTTGGAGAATTTTGAGCATTACTTTGATAGCGTGTGAGATGAGTGCAATTGTGCGGTAGTTTGAGCATTCTTTGGCATTGCCTTTCTTTGGGATTATAAGTTATAGGTGTACAATACAGTGATTCACAATTTTTTAGAGGTTTCACTTCACTGTAATTACTATAAAATACTGGCTATTCTGTATTACATTTTAAAAGAGGTGATAAATCCCCTCAAATCCTCAAATTATTCAACTTTAAGAATTTTCTTAAGAACTTTAAGAAATCCCGCAATCAAGATCCTAAAATAAATTTAAATGACAAAAAGTTTATGTATTGCACAGAAAAATTTGTGCTTCAGTGGAAGACTATGTATTGTATACATACAGCACTTTTCTGTTACCTGATTCTAGCTGGGTCTGCAAGATGTTTTACAACTTGGTAAATAATAGGTAAGTGAAAACAGTATTTCTTACAGACATGAAAATTCTACTCTGTCTGGTAGAAACCCAGCTGTCTTCTGTCCCCCCTTGAGGGACACATAACCAGCTTTGCCTTGTTTACATACTCATTTTTTATGTAACTACAATACATATTTACATAGTCCTAATCTATAAATGCGTGTCCTTTGAGTTCTCTTTTGAGCCAGTTATAACATCTGCCTGGTTCCCTCGTGAGTTAAAGCCTTCAACGTGTGTTAAGTCATGATTCCACCTTTTCCTGAAAATGATTTTTTAACAGATTTAGCTAGTAATAGGATTCTTTTAAGCTCATAGCACAATGAGTTGATTTTAAATACACCTAACTCCTTAGTTGTCTAAGAAACTCTGCTGCTGCTAAGTCACTTCAGTCGTGTCTGACTCTGTGCGACCCCATAGATAGCAGCCCACCAGGCTCCCCCATCCCTGGGATTCTCCAGGCAAGAACACTGGAGTGGGTTGCCATTTCCTTCTCCAATGTGTGAAAGTAAAAAGTGAAAGTGAAGTCATTCATTCGTGTCCGACTCTTCACGACCCCATGGACTGCAGCCTACCAGGCTCCTCCGTCCATGGGATTTTCTAGACAAGAGTACTGGAGTAGGTTGCCATTGCTTTCTCCGTGTCTAAGAAAAGGTTCATGCTTTAAGTGGGATGAAATCTGCAGTTTAAATCACATCCGTGGACTTTTATGATCCAAACTCGCCTATCTTTTCTACTTTACCCACCACAGCCCTACGGTATCATACTCATTCAGAAAGAGTATTTCTTTAAAAATTTTTAATCATCAAATAAATGTTTTAAACATATAAAAAATATATACCCTGATCCATACATTCAACAATTTGATATGCTTGATCCAGATCTTTAAATTTCTTAAGGAAAGAACATCACAGATCCTCAAGAAACTCCTAACCTCCCTGCTCTCCTCCCTAGTCCTTTCTTCTCGCCACAGGCAGCCATCATTACAAGACTGGTCACAATCTTCTACAGTCATGATTCTATACTTACAGTGCGTGCGTCTGCCCATAATACAAAATATTTAAAAATTTTAACGTAACTGCTGTTATTTGATATGTATACTTTTGGCAACCTGCCCTTTCAAATTCACCATCGTGTCTGAAATTTAGCCATCTTGATTATCTGATTGCATTTTAAATTGGGCTTCTCTGTAGCTGCACTATTATCATTGGGTGTGTGCTCTTCTGCCCTGAAAGCTCACCTAACCAACAACATCTGGTTCAGCCCAGTGAAACCCAATCACTTTTAAATTGTTTTTCCATTTTGAAATAATTTCAGACTTTCAGAAGCATTTACAAGAAGCATTTAACCAAAATTTTCTATACACTCTTCATGCAGGCATTCTACCACACTGCTGTATCATTCTCCCTCTGCAACTCCCTTTCTGTATACAGCTATGCTGGAGCGTGTATAAAACACATACACCTTCCATAGTAAGGAGAAGTCATGATGCCCCTTTACACACAGCACTTCATGTAACCTAGGCAAATTATCAAAACCAGGGAGCTAACATGGATATAACATCACTATTTCATCTATGGGTCTTATTCAGTTTGTGCTCACTGTCCTGATAATGTCTTTTACAGCAGAAGAAAGATGGAATATTTTCTTCTGGCCTAGGACCCAATCTAGAATCATGCATTGCATTAACTTGTCATGTCCCTTTAATCTCCTTTCATCTGTAACATTTCCTCTCTCTGTTGCTCTTATCTTTCATGACCCTGACCATTTGCAAGAGCCTGGGGCAGTCACTCTGTGTAATTTCCAAAACGCTGAGTTTGCCGGCTATTTCCTCATGACTGGATTCAGGCTGTGCACGGCTGGCAGGTGATGTGTCCTCTGAGCCTCATACAAGGAGGCAGGCGATAGAGGTCTGTCCCATCACTGACAAGGTTAACTTTTCTTATGCTGCTTTCCACTGGAAGATGCTATTTTTCTCTTTGTAACTAGTAAGTAATTTTGGTTTCCCTGGTAGCTCAGATGGTAAAGAATCTGAGATGGTAAAGATTCTGGTAAAGAATCTCCCAATGAAGGAGACCAAGGTTTAATCCCTGGGTCGGGAAGATCCCGTGGAGAATAGAATGGCAACCCACTCCAGTATTCGTGCCTGGAGAATTCCATGGGCAGAGGAGCCTGGTGCGCTACAGTCCATGGGGTCTTAAAAGAGTCAGACATGACTGAGTGACTAATGCTTTCACTTTCTTTCAAGTAATTTTGGTGGACATACTTTGAGAAGACTCAAATATCCTTATTGAATAGTCACCCACAAGTTTTAACATCTATCTCATTATTACTAGAATGGCTGTAAATGCTGATTTCTATCATTCTTTCTCAATTATTAGTTGGTGTCGAATTTTCTACTATAGAGAAAGGCTTTCCCTTCTGTTTCATTTGTTGAATTTAATCATTTGTTTATGTCAGTATGGGACCATGGGTTCGAATGCTAGTCCATTATTATCGTTGTTTTGTTATGATGTTCACATATGTGGCCAGTGGGAACCCATTGAGCTGGCTTCCGGGTCCTCTGCACCATGTCCGCATCATTCTTACTTTCTGGCACAAATTCCTACAGGCTCTTCTTTACCTTCCCACCCCCAGTCTTGAATTTCTCCAAGGAGCTTCAACTCCTTTTAGTGGAAACCAGTATTTAGACACCATAATCAGGGCACTAGGTCCGTTCATCTGTTCATTCCTACCATGACATCACTGTGTCGTTTTTAGAACTAAGCAGAGTTTGATAAATACACACACACGTTATTAATTTATCTATTGAAGTTTGCCTAACAACAGCGATTTAAGTTATTTTTCAAAATAATAAATAAAAGCTTAAAATGGTGACTAAATGGGAATTTAGAGTGATCTGCGTTGAAACCCAGAAGCGCCCCATGGGACGGCACTGGGCAGTCCTGAGACCGAGCTGCTCTTACCGTAAGCGTGGCCGTGTTCTCGTCGTCCGACCACTGCAGGGGAAGGAGGACAGAAAGAGAATGTTAATGTGGACAGTGTTCCTGGCTTCCAAAAAGCAGTGCTCCATCTAAAAACGACACACACACAGGAGATAGCTTTTCCTGAACACAAAGTACACATCCATGTGTACTTAGGTTTCCATGGAATTTCTGACTTTATTGAATGTACACTAAGATCTTTAAGCCAGAACCATTTCAGAGATCATTTCAATTAGGACAGTCTATGGAACAGGTTATAGTATTTTGAACCAACCTGTATTTCTTCGGCTTCATCATCACTGTCTGGCTGAGAACGTGCAGGCGGATCTTCCCTGGAAGAACATAAAACAAAAACTGAGTGTGAGAAAGCCTTGGTGCCAGGCAGTCATGATTACAGATGTGCTGAGTGTTCATATACATGTAAGAAGAAACTAATAAAAACCAACCTGAAATTAACAAGAGTGAACGTTCAGTAAGAGACCGTCGAATAAAAACGTCCTGTCTTCTTCTCAGAAATCACTAGCAACAGGGGAAAGAAAATCTCAAACTCTGCCCCAGAGGACACTAAGAACCAGCTCTGAATCTCGACCAGAGAAAGTGCTGCCGAAGACCAGGGAGACACAGCAGGAGCTGTCGGGGGAGTAGGTTCAGGCGGCTGATGGACACCCTGCGGGCACAGCCGGGCATCTTCTGTTTACAGTGAAGACAGTACATGCGGGCTGCCGGCAGGAATCACCCTGGGTCGGGACTGGCACTGCTGGAGGGCACGGGGGAAAGACATGGTCAACACGCTGTCTCAGAAAGAGTCAGTGAGCAAAGCAGGGGCTGAAAAGGGCTGCTAGCAGCCAATCCTCACCCCTGGCTGTGGGCAAAGCAGAGGCTGAAAGACCTCAGAGAGAGGACACTGCCCCCGCCGCTTCTCAGCACTCAACCACAAACCGCTGGCCACAAAGAACTCGATCACATCATTGAAAAATAAGCACTAACCAGAATAGCAACCAGCAGAGGATCTATACCAAGAAACTACAAGAGAAAGGAAGGATGAGGCTTCGGGTTAATCACGGACGCTTATCCACCCCTAGGTTCCCTCTTGAAATGGTACTGAAGTGATTTAAAAGATCACAAGGGCAAAAAGGACCAGAAAGAGACAGCTGCAAAGAGGCAACAGAAGTCTGGAAAACAGAAAGCCAGTGAGGGGGTAACCCGGTGAGCCACAGGCTGCCCCTGGAGCCGTCATACACGATGGGCCCACGGCTCCACTCTGAAAGGGGTGATGCGTGTACAGCCCATACAGGGGCGGGAAGACACGTCCAGTCTTCCTCACCTGGCACATCCCAGCAACTCACCCTCCATGGACAAGAGGGTAAGGTGCATAATGCCCCAAATGAATATGGGGGTGAAATGCCACAAAACAACAAAGTTACAAGCGGAAGTCACACTCACAGTGAGACCTCTAGTCCCCTTCTTCCCTCCCTGCTCCCTGATATAGACAGATGAGAGGACTTGTCTCTGGAGATGCTGGACAATTCCAGAGGAAAGACTTATAGATAACTGCCATCTGGGAATCTGCCATCGATTCCTGTTGATTGCTGGCACTCTTAGTCAACACTAGTACACAAAGTTTCTGTGTGTGTGTGCCCCTCACTCTTAAATATGAATAAAGGCCTACAATCATTAGAAGGCCTATAAAAGGCTCCAAGATGAGAAAAGAGTTTTTTAAAAGGAGGAAAAGTACATGGACAGAATAAAGACAGTAAAGGAAACAAATGAAAAATATTTTTTAAAATCACAAATATCTTCAAAGATAAAAGAAGATATTGCATTCATGAGAAAGGACAAGACTGAACTTGTATAAAAGGAAAAACATGGTAGCTGAAATTTAAAAACTCAATAGAATGAGTGGCAAGATTAGGGAAATTTTCCATAAAATAGAACTAAGACAACAACAACAATAGAGAAGAAATGATAAAATTCAGAGAATTAACCTGGCAGTTATAACATCTAAAAAGAAAGAGAAGCAAAAAAATAAGAGGAAATTATCAAAGATACAATATTTTTTAAAGTTCTAAAACCAAAAAATAAAGTCTCTAGAATGAAAGCGCCCACACCAAGTACATGTGACAACGAATGGGAAAGACAACAAGAGCCTTAGATGATGTTCACGGACGGCCACAACTCTCCCCATCCTGACATGCTGTCTGTAGTCTTGACATGCCACCCTTCCCATCAAGACACAGCACTCACTTCCCACCCCTTTAATTCAAACTGGCTTCAAGGCTCACTGGGGCCAACAATGCAGCACAAGGGCACCACGTGCCCTAAGCCTTGGTATCAAAGCCTTTACAGCTTCCTTGCCCACGTTTTTTGAATGCTGCTACCACCACATAAAGGAGTGGAGTCTGAGAATGAGAAATCAGACGGAAAGAGAAGCCCAGCTGACCGGCAGCATTCACTGCCAGACCGGAGTGAGGCCATCCTAAAACCATCCAGTTAGGTCGAGCCACCAAACAACTACAGGAGTAGTAGTTGACCTCAACTGAGCAGTGACCTCAGAAGGACCAGCAGAAGACTCGCCCAGTGTTGAGCATTAGGGAGGCTCCGAGATTTCACCCCACTTGCAAGCTAACAAGTTAGCCTGCCACGGTGCCATGTAATCTGGCAGAAGACAGTAGAAGCCTGGGTCAGAAACCAAGGACTCTCCAAACAGAGAGACACATCTGGCCAATGAAATACACTGTAGGAGCTCTTCCACAAGCTCAGAGTACTGACATCTGCTCAGGACTCTCTAATGTCAGGAGGCATTTTCTTTACATTCTCATTTTGTAGGCTTATTACGTGTTCTATATTGGAAAATAATAAAGTCATGTCTGTAAATATCCCAAAGTTGAGACTCGCCTATCTATTCTGTTGCTTTATCCTGCAATTATTCCACATCAATGAGGCTCTAAACTAATAATTTTCAGGTTATTACCAGGTTGAGAATACCAGAAACAGAATTATAATCCAGGAAGCTAAACAGAAGATCCATCAGACCAGAAAAATATATATATATAATATATATATATGGTAAAATTGGGCTTCCCTGGTGGCTCAGTGGTTGAAAATCCACCTGCCAATGCAGGAGATGTGGGTTCGATCCCTGGTCAGGAAGATCCCCTGGAGAAGGAAATGCAACCCACTGCAGTATTCTTACCTGGGAAATCCCATGGACAGAGGAGCCTGGCAGGCTACAGTCCATGGTGTCACAAGAGTCGGATGCGACTCAGTGACTAAACAACAAAATGGTAAAATTAGTGTTACTGTAAAACACACACAATTTTAATTATACTTCTAAGTTCATTTACCTAAGAAATGTTCGTCAAGCACCTGTTTTATCAGGCACTGTTCCAAGGGCTGGGAACACACCTGCCCAAGTCTCTGCTCTCATGAAGACTGCATTGTAACAGGATGACTAAAGCAAAGATGGAGGGAAATAAGGGTTATGCAGAAAAATTAAGTGAGGCCAGGAGAAAAAAAACAGATGCACCAAAATGCGGTAAACCATAAAATGGAGTGGTATTTAGCCTTAAGGAAGGTGATTTTCACACGTGCTGTAACATGGATGAACATCGGGGACATTACGCTAAGTGCAATAAAGCTGAATACTGCACGATTCCCCTTCTGTGAGGTATGTCCAGTAGTTAAAATCATAGACACCAAAAGCAGAATGTCGGTTATCAGGAGCTGGTGGAAGGCGGGTCGGGGAGTGAGTGTTTAGAGGGTACAGAGTTTCAGTTTTACAAGATAACAAGAGTTCTCTAGATGGATCACAGTGATGGCTGCAACATTGTAACTGTACTTAATACCACTGAACTGTACACTTAAAAATTGTTAATGTGGTAAATTTTATGTGTATTTTAGCTTGATAAAAATTTTTTTTTAATAATTCTAAGAGAAAATTATATCCAACCTAGAATTCCATAAAAGAGAGTGACATATCAGCAAGGGTTACCATTAAGCTACTTTACAAAGGAAACTGAAGGATGAACACTTAGATAACATGACTTCTGAGCAGAGATCTGAGTGAAAACATAGGAATGTCATTAAAGTGCATGATTCTTAAACTTTTTCAAGTTGGTACCGAACAGACTGAAGCACGGCACTTTCCTTTATATACAGAAGAACTACTTGAACAAGAGGAATAGTAACCATACCCATTTTCTACAGGAAGAGAAGAAAGGAATTACTCAGTTTTACAGATTGTAATTATTAGCAGAAGACGTGTTCAATTTTGAAAATCTTATCAACTGAGCGTTAACAAGGAATATAGGACAAAGATCAGCACATAATTTTAACTAGAGAGAAAAAAAAGAGAGAATGGGGCCAAAGCTAATGTACTTACTTTACACGTTAATTGTTGAGGTTGAATCATTACATTTCCTTATGCTAAAATTTAAAGAATGTTTTTCTGACATGCCTTACCTTCCTGAAACCACCAGAGTTCCATCATCGAGTAAATAATCCTTCACATTCTGAGGAAGTGGAAGAATGACACTAAAAAAAAAAAAAAAATGCACATACCAAAAAAAGGCATCATTTTAAAAGACCAACCATAAGCAGAGAGAAAAAGTTCCAAACTCAATTTCTGAATTACTTGCTTCCTTTAATATGAAGTGGGAAATGTTAATAATGGACATTTGGCAGCCGTAGACTAGAAATTAGAATAATATGAATAAATGTTGCAATAAACTAAATTAGGTGCATATAATTATCCCTATTGACTTTGAGGTTAAAAAAAAATAAACAACAACAACAAAAATAAAACAAAACAAAAAAAATCCCGAAAACAGCCAAATCCAAAGAACTCAACTGAAATCACAGTATGAAGGCAACAAGCTCAAAAAGATTCTGAGTACAAGGGTTATGTGCCTTTAAGAAATTGGAGGCCCTGCAGGTATTTGCAGCAACACAGGAAATGACCAAACGAATCAGAAGATCAACAGCACCTGGCTAAGAAACAGGGTGGAAGCAGGCTTAAGATCTGGGCACCTTTGGTTGGCAAAGGGAGTGTAAGGTCGAAAATCCACAGTGTGCTGGGATGTACTGTGATGGCATCCTGTTCACCTCATCTCTAGAGTACACGGCTGCTTACCTGGGCACGCTTCAGGTGAACTGTTTTCAGACAACCATAATTAAGGGATGGCAAAGCCATACTTGATATCACTTGAAAAATGGATGGGATAATTTGTTTTTTTTACTCTGTAGTGATAAATCATCATCAAAAAATTCTGGCACAGATATCTAAAAACAATGTTCTTACTTTGCTTGTAAGGCATGTATTTTTTAAAAACTGAAAACGATGGCAGCCTACGTTCAGAGAGACTATCACTGACTCATAATAATATGCTTCATTTATTTATTTTCTGTAACATGACAGTTGGTTTTGGCACACAGGAAAGATTACTCATGGGCTACTTCAGTTTTAGAAATTAACATCTGATTTCTCAAAGTTACAATTTCACATTCAAAAGCCTACTTCTTCTTCAGGCTTTTAAGTTCAACTAACAAATCTTACTATTCTATTTGTAAAGCTGCTAAATTTTAACCAATTTCAAGTGAGCCTTTGAAATTTAAAAGTTGCTTTAAATTTTTTTTAACTCTAGGGAATTCCCTAGTGGTCTAATAGCTAAGGCTTGGGCTTTCACCATCATGGACTTGGGTTCAATCCTTGGTCAGGGAACTAAGATACCACAAGCCATGTAGTATGGCCAAAAGAAAAAAAAAAAATTTTAACTCTATTATAAAATAATCTATTCAACTTTCTTTTAAAATATGTCAATTGTCTAATTACAGATAAAGCTTTTCAAGTATTTAACTCTTATAAAACCAGCGAATTAAACTGTTAAGTATAGTGAATCTAAGGTTCTTGCAAACGTTCCAACACTGTTTAAACACTTAAAAATTTTTTCTTATGTATTTTAATGTATCACAATTCTAAACCAATTACACAAATTAAATTAGAAACACAAGGCTAATCTGTTACATATATACAAACCGTCCTCAAAATGGCAAATTCTTTAGGATGTTAAAGTTAACAGGGAAAAATTCCAAGTCTGGATGATTTCATCACCTCTATATTTAATTCTAGCTCTTCCTGGGGTTAAAATACTCACCCAACACTGTCATTCCAACAGAATCGGACATGACCTTCACAAGAGAATCTGAAGTTTACCTCCTCAGGGGCCTGAGACTGAGAAGTATCGGCAGAAATGTCCATTCCCAGACATGTAGGGTGATTTTCCTGACCACGATGAGAGCAGAGAGAGCCCTCTTCTATGTCAGTGACATCTCTGAGTCCGTGGGTGATTTCAGAGGCCACGTCCCTAGTTTCTGAGTTATGCTATTTCTCAGGTCTCATTCCCCCCGGGCTGCATCACCCGTTGACTGGATTCAAAACATCTATTTACTGTTTGATTCCATTGTGAATTCTCTGCATATTTGTCCTTTCTGGAGGGTCTACTGGAGAAGGCAATGGCACCCCACTCCAGTACTCTTGCCTGGAAAATCCCATGGACAGAGGAGCCTGGTAGGCTACGGTCCATGGGGTCACTAGGAGTCGGACATGACTGAGCGACTTCACTTTGACTTTTCACTTTCATGCACTGGAGAAGGAAATGGCAAGCCACTCCAGTGTTCTTGCCTGGAGAATCTCAGGGACGGGGGTGCCTGGTGGGCTGCCGTCTATGGGGTCGCACAGAGTCAGACACGACTGAAGCAACTTAGCAGCAGCAGCAGGAGGGTCTACAGGTCTTACAGGTATGAGCCCACACTGACAGTTCTCATGAGTCCCTGCGTCCTGCGTTCACAGTTCTAAAGTCGCCCTAATGATGTGACCCTGAATTATGTCACGTTAGTCATGGAGGAATCCTAGATGACTTTGTTAAGAACTCAATGTCTAGGAGTGGGAAAAGGAAAAAAAAAAAACCTCAAGTACAATGTAAGTGCTGTACCAGTACAGATGTATCAAACACCACCAAAACTCTCAAGAAAAAGGAACCGTGCCTGAGCAACTGAGGCCATAAACAAGCCATGACCTGGCATACTTAACCCAACTGTTGGAAAAGAACTTAAATATTTTTTGTCACTAAAATTCACTATGCAGCCAAGAATCCATGAGGGCTGGGACTTCCCTAGTGGCTCAGTGGTAAAGAATCCACCTGCCAATGCAGGAGACAGGGACTCGATCCTTGGTCTAGGAAGATCCCATATGCCGTGGAGGAACTAAGCCCCAGCGCCACAACTACTGAGCCCACGCTCTAGAGCCCGGGAGGCGCAGCTACTCAAGTCCAGGCCCTCTGGAGTCTGTGCTCCGCAACACGAGAGGCCACCGCAATGAGAAGCCCTCGCACCGCAGCCAGAGAAAAGCTGGTGCAGAAACGAAGACCTAACACAGCCAAAAATAAATAAATACATAAAATTTTAAAAGAAAAAAGAATCCATGAGGCCCAACTGAAAGATGTAAAAAATGTAATGACCTATTCCATCAAGTCGATATAATTCTATACACACAGACAAGTCACTCAAATGGAATGGAGGTTAAAAAAGCCTTTAGGAGATTATTCATAACTTTCATGTTTGAGGAAAGAAACACTTAGAAAGGTAGAGTGGATGACCCAAAGTCACCTAGCTACTTATTTGTAAAGTGAAAGGGAAAGTGAAGTCGCTCAGTCGTGTCCAACTCTTTGCGACCCCATGGACTGTAGCCTACCAGGTTCCTCCGTCCATAGGATTTTCCAGGCAAGAGTACTGGAGTGGGTTGCTATTTCCTTCTCCAGGGGAATCTTCCCAACCCAGGGATAGAACCTGGGTCTCCTGCATTGCAGGCTGATGCTTCACTGTCTGAACCACCAGGGAAGTCCTGAGTCAAAGTTCTAGGACGTGTCAAAAAAAAAAAGATTCTGTATTTTTACCTGCATAATCATTTCTGAACCATGATTAATAAATGCCGAATGATAAGGCTGAGTCAATAACCAGAACATGGTCTCTTGGCATTAAAGTTGACAATGACAACGACAAGCCTAACAACTCCACCAGAATGACCTGGGCCATAGAGGGACATCGTACCACACGCTGCGTTCCAGCAATGTTACACAGGACTAAGTAGGCTAGAGTTACAGGGCAAAGACACAGAATATTCTCAGGCAACACAGCTCAGTTGTGAACTGGCAAGAAAATCCCCCTCCTTGGTTTACTTTTCACTCCCAGCTTCATATGAATGGCACATATTTTAAGTGAACTAAAACTATTTTAAGCTTTGGTTAAATCAAAAACATTAAAAACAAGCAGCTTTTTATGTGTTTATGTCAAAAAGAGTGCCAAGCATTTTTAACGCTTTATCTCATTTAATTCTCATGACAATCCTATTATTTTCTCAATTTTCCAGATGGGGCTTACAGAGATTAAGCCATTTTCACAAGATGCTGGTGGAACCAAAATTCCCAAGGCAGACAGATGGTCTTGACTCTAAAGTCCAATTCTTAACCATTATACTTCACTGCTGAAGCAAAGAAAAATTTCTTTGAGTTGACAAAAGGTGTCTGCACACAAAATACAAGACACTTCTGAGTGAACTCTGTGTGAAAATGTCTGACCGGTTCACAAAAATACCTTCTGTCACACCAACATGACATAAGTAACTCTAGCATCATCTCAGACCCTAGGCCTATTTCAATTATGCAAGATAATGGAGGACTGGTACATCATGTAGGAAGATAACGTCCACTGCTGCTGTCGAAGCTCTTCCTTGTTTTAGTGCTACTCCAACCATCTTCAAATGCAAAGCTTATCTTCCTTCCAGCTGCTCTAACCTCCATCACACCCTGGATAACTTGGGAGCCCATTCCACGTATGAATAACAGGATGGAAAAGAACTATCTTATGAATACCCTCCTTATGTTCTTCCAAACACTCAGGATCCGAAGTTTCCCTCTCTGTATTCACACTCTCCACCCAAAATAAAAAGGAAGGAAGGGTTGCTATCTGATTAGTAGTAATCTAGAGCCAAAGGGGGGACAGGGCAAAAGACATAAAGTCCTCCCCACAGATACGCAGTTCTTTGAGCTACTCACCTTAGCATGGGAAAGCCTACCCTTGCATCACACTCCAGATGTCACAACTGCTTTTGAACATTTGGGGATGTTTTCCTAGCTGCCTTGCCTACATTACCTTGAATGACCGGGTGAAGGATGAAAACAGTTAATCCTCTGCTTGCCCCGCAAACAGGGCATGGATTCCTTGTTGTGGGCCAGAGAACTAGAAAACAAATACTGTTCCACTCCTCTTCCAGATGGCTTCCTTCCCTAACAATACATGTGCTGCTGTTATGTTCAGTCGCTAAGTCGTATCTGTGGGACCCTATGGACTGCAGCATGCCAGGCCTCCCCGTCCTTCACTGTCTCCTGGACTTTGCTCAAACTCATGCCACTGAGTCAGTGATGCTATCGAACCATCTCATCCTCTGCAGCCCTCTCTTCTCCTTTTGCCTTCACTCTTTCCCAGCGTCTGGGTCTTTTTCCAAGGAGTCGGCTCTTCGCATCAGTATACTCTACTGAGGCTTTCCACTGACACTATCATACTGGAGCTTCACAATAGAATTTGAGGCTGGGTCTCACTGTTCTCATTTGACAGGGACCAAAAGCTATTAAGCCCCCACCCTCCGGCGGGTTAGTCAATAGAGAAGTCCAGACTACCCAGTTCGCTGATCACCTTCCCCCACTTGCAATTCTAAAGGCAGGAATGGTGAACTCCCAAGCCTGAACTAGCTTCACCTGCTCCTCAGCCCGCCTCTGACCTTCACTGAGCGACGACGTCGCCCTCCTACCTGCCCAGCACCCTCCCTGACGCACAACACGACGCACGGCAAACATGGATCGACTTCATTCCTCTCCCGACTCTAAAAGACCACTGGGAAGTCGATATCTGGCCCTGGTGCTCCCATCCGGGCCTGCAGTGTTTTGTTTTGTTTCGTTTTTGATGGAGCTGGGATTCACCCCAAATGTTGCAGTCCCCTTTTGCCCACTGCTCCGGCGTAACCTCCAGTCTCACCTCTTGATAGTGAGGCTGCGGAACAGCGGGTACCATGCGGAGAACTGACAGTGCAACACATGCTCCTTCTTCATTCTCCAGCCGCCGCCGCCGCCGCCGCCGCTGCTGCCTTTCCCTCTCCTCCCTACACCTTCCCGGAACCCTGGTCTCCCGTCCCGGAAGTGCCCGCCGAGCTGGTTTGGTTAAGGACACTTCCGGTCTGTGAGGCAAGGAGGAAGGAGCGGAGAAAAAGAAACTTGGGGCGTGCCTTTAGTGTACACACACACACACGGCAGAGAAAAAGAACCTTGGGCGTGCTTTTAGTGTACACACACCACAAAGTTCTGGCCGCGGGAGAGGAATTCTGTTAAGAGTTCCGAAGAGGGTTGTAAGTCGCGAAACGCAGCCCTTGTCGCCTAGCTGCGGACTCTGCCCCGGAAGTAATCTTCTGCGGCGAGGTCACCGGCAGGGGCTGCTACGGGTGCCGCGGGGGGCCGAGCGCGCATCCTCCGTCTCACTTGGCCGCGAGGTGCGGCTGCGACTCCTGCAGTAGAACTGCACCTCCTGAGCCTCGTTTCCTCGGACCCGTGCTTTCTCCTTTCCTCCCCCTTCCTAAAGGAGTCCGCATCCCTTCGCCGCACGCCTGGGAGTAGGTAACTGGGCACGGGCCAATCACATGCAGGGGTTCCTGGCAGGGAGACGGGGGGAGCACACCTGGAGCATGTGGACAGCCGCGCGCTCGACCCGGTTTGCGTCCGCGAGGCGCGGAAACTGGCGGGGAGGGCAAGTTCAGAGGCAAACCAGGGACTGGGGTGGAAAAACTGGGCTCCTAGGAGTCCGGAAAACTGCAAACATCACAGAGAGATGTTAGTTTGAGTGCCGCGGTGGAGGTATCTGCAAAGGGAGTCACGGCCCCCGCTTGGCTCGTGGGGAAGGCTATGAACGAGAGGGAAAGAGCCCCGTCTCTGCGATCCCGGGAGTCAGACTTTGGAAGTTGTACGAGGAGGTAAATTTGGAGGACAGAGGAAAGGAGGGGTGAGGTGAGGTGTCGCTTTTGAGCGTCAAGTTCATTTATTCCATCCTCTTAAACGTAGCAGCTTGCAAAAACACAGCCCGATTGTATCCGTACCCATACCGTGCTGAATTCGTAAGACCGTAAGGAATACTAGTCGAATTTCTAATAAAATTTTTCCTCCTCTTCCTGCCCTATTACCCTATCGTCTGTGTTCTTTTCCTTCCGCAAGTATCAGAAGGCGACCAAAATGTAGAGTACTTTAAAAAGTTCACTTTCTATTTCTAAAGTGAATGAAAAATAACGAGGTGCTGAGAAACACCTTTTAAATCTAACCTTACTTCTTACGGGCTTCCCTGGTGATTCAGACGGTAAAGACTCTGCCTGCCAATGCAGGAGACTCGGGTTTGATCCCTGGATGGGGAAGATCACCTGGAGAAGGTAATGGTAACCCACTCCAGTATTCTTGCTTGAAGAAATCTGTGGACAGAGGAGCCTGGCAGGCTACAGTCCATGGAATCATGAAGAGTCAGGCGCAACTTTCACCGTAACCTTGCTTCTTAGAGTTACCTACCTTGGCCTTGTTGGCAGGCACCTTTGCCTAAGGGCACACATTTTGGATATCTGCTTAAAATTGCACTTTCTTACTGACCCATCTTTGTTGTTCATTTGCAAAGTAAGCAAAGTGATGGGGGGGAGAGTTATTGACTAATTCTAAATGAAATAGTGAAAAAACATTTCCTTCTCTGAATCCATAACATGACTCGTATTGTAGGTTAGAATTTCCAACTGTCTGCTGGTTTTCTCCACTTGAATATCTTACCAGCATCTCAAACTCAGTGTGTCCAAATTTGAACTTGCGCCACCCCTTTCTCCCAGTCCCCTCTAAGATCCTCTCCTTCTTAGAATTAGCTTTGGCATCCCCAGAAACTGTTTTAAGAAAAACAAAAAGTCTCATCTGCAAGGAATTAATCTGTTTGTTCACTACTGCTCCACTGTAGTCCAAACCTGTGTTCTCTCTTTTCTGGGCTATTACAAGAGGTCCTTCACTGGTCTTACTGCCATATGACTATAACCAATTAACTTTCCCAAGAGTAAGTACAGTCAGTTCACTCTTGCTTAACCAGAACTAAATGTAATGATTGTAAATCACCTGATAAATAATCAAAAATCGTCAAGTAGTATAATTTCAGTAAAATGTTAGTTCCTTCCTGCCCATCCAACCCCTACACCTACTGAAAAATGAAAGAATACTTTCAGTGGCTTTCCTTTACGATCAAAGTAACTACAGGAAGTTTTCATCATGTAAGGATAATCGTTGTCAGCAAAGAAAATCCATCTGAGGTGGATACCAAAATTTTACCATAGATGGTACAAAAGAAGTACTGATCAAAATGTTATCTTCAGGGACTTCCCTGGTGGTTCAGTGGTTAAGACTCCACAGCAGGGGGCACAAGTTGGATCCCTGGTCAGAATCCCTGATTGCCCTGCAATGCAGCGCCACCCCTCTCCCCAATATATATATACACATACATACATACATACATATAAAAGTACTGATGGTCCCTTGGATGGCAAGGAGATCAACCCTGAATATTCATTGGAAGGACTGATGCTGAAGTTTCAATACTTTGGCCACCTGATACAAAGAGCTGACTCATTAGAAGAGACCCTGATGCTAGGAAAGATTGAAGGCCAAAGGAGAAGAGGGTGGCAAAGGATAAAATGGTTAGATAGCATCACTGACCAGAGAAGGCGATGGCACCCCACTCCAGTACTCTTGCCTGGAAAATCCCATGGAAGGAGGGGCCTGGTGGGCTGCAGTCCATGGGGTCACTAGGAGTCAGACATGACTGAGCGACTTCACTTTATTTTTTCACTTTCATGCATTGGAGAAGGAGATGGCAACCCACTCCAGTGTTCTTGCCTGGAGAATCCCAGGGACAGGGGAGCCTGGTGTCTGCCGTCTATGGGGTCGCACAGAGTCGGACACGACTGAAGTGACTTAGCATCAGCAGCATCACTGACTCAAAGGTTATGAATCTAAGCAAACTCCAGGAGATAGTGAAGGATGGGGAAGCCATCCTTGTGCTGCAGTCCATGAGGTCACAGAGTCAGGTACAACTTAGTGACCTACAACAACATATATATAATCCTTTAAAAAGCTAAGAATTTTGAAGGTTTATAATTATAACCAAGAATATTAAATGTAACTACATTAATGATATTTTGTTCATTATAAATCAAGTGGTTTTTCTGTATAATTCTGAAAGAACTTAGAATGGAATCTTAGACATACCTAGTAACACACAGTAATTTTTTGCAAAACTTGATCTCCCACTTAATTTCTTTCAAGTTGCCTTATTGATTTCTCTGTCTATAAAACTGCCTGATTGAGTATAGATGGTATTTACAATATTCAGCTATTAGCTAGGGGAGATTAACCAGTGTGTGATTTCTTGCTCTGATTTTTGTTTCACTTTGCAACCTCAGCAAACTGCAGGGACTTGGGTATGGTAATAATTGAATGATGAGGAGCCTGGGTGCATACTCTACAGTCTGGCTTCTGAGAATCTCAGTTTGACTTCTTGAATCTTATTCTTGCTTAACTTGGTAATCCAGCTGTTGTGAAAAGGTGGTCATTTCTCTCTCTTCCCAACCCCAAGAGGAGCATGCACAGCAACAGGAGTTTGTGACGTGCCAGTTAGGGTTGTTGACTGGTTTGTTTGTCAGCAAATGTGGGGAAAAGGGTGGGTGTCCAGCCAAATCTGTGTAAGCCCTTGGAAATGTGTTTATAAGTTGACATCATCCCTTACACAAGGGATTGTTTTTGGCTTTCTTTTGGGAGGGAGTTGGGAGGGAAAGGTTGAGAGCCACAGAGCTTGCTGTAAATTTTCAACCCTTCCCCCAGTCAGTATCTCTGCTTTTTGTTCACGTGGATCCTTCCTCTCAGAGTGTTTTCCTGGCCTTCCTAGTCTCTAGATCGTAGCTTAGTATCAAACTGCCTTTTAAAAGTCACCTTTTTTAAAAGTCTTTACTACTTTCCCTGCCTCCTGAGTGGATGTGACTTGTGCCTCCTTTAAAACACCCTGGCATCACATTGTCTTTCTGGCAGGCATTTGCCTTTATGGCTGTTTGTGTGCTCAGGTGTAATGTCCCCTGGGGCAGGAATCGTGGTCACTTTGTACTTGCAATACACTTGAACTTTTGAACTGTCCAGGTTCGCAGAGCTAGTTTGACACTGCTGCCCGCCACTGTACAGGAGTTCTAAGAATCCTGTGACATTTTCCCCCGGTTTTTGTGCCCTGGAAAAATCATACATCTGGCACATGATAGAACTTCACCTCTTTAACCAGAGTAGGTGAAAACATATTACGTGAATTAGAACACTCAACATTAGGTGTACTGTGTGCCTAATCGCTCAGTTGTATACCCCGCTCCTTGGGAACCCATGGACTGTAGCCCGCCAGGCTCCTCTGTCCGTGGTACAAGGGAGTTTCTGTGTTTTTTTATGTATAACATACACCTACTGGCAAAATGTAGATGACCTTCAGCTCTAGCTAATGAAGTGGATACAATTTGAATTAAACTTTTAAATCTCGAAATAGCATGGAGTCCCTTAGGAAAGCTCTCTGGCTGTGTGATGGAGCCTGAGGTGCAGCCAAGCCTAGAACGCTGACTGGTTTCTGCAAATCTATGTTTGTGGTGACCAGCCCCACACTGCACCATTCAGCTTCTGGCCCTGACTGAAAGGGTGCTGAGAGTAATACTCTTTTTTTGTTTCAGTAATATTTTTGAGGTGGTTTCACAATCATGGACATTTTGGGAATAGAGCAGTATAGAGTATTTTTCTGAAACCACTCTTAAATCCCATTTTTGTTTTTAACACAGTCAATAGATTGCCACAGATAGCTGTTTCCCCTTGGGGCTGATTGCATTCCGGGTAATTACCCAGCCCTATTAGCCACTTTTTACTTTCTTTTTTTTGTAATTTATGTCAGGAGCTTGTTTTTTGTTTTTCTAGACCTCTCACATTCTAGCTTAAACATTTAAAAATACAGTCTGTTTGAAACAACTGCTTCTAGCTTAGCATTTGCCGATCAAGGGTCGATTTTTGATTGCTCCTGGGACTATTTTGTGCTTGAATCTAGCTAACTTGGTTAGATGAGTAGTAGACGAGAATAGGGCTTTTTTAGTTTTTCAGCTCATCAACAGTCTCTGAAGATCTGAGGGCAGTGGAAAGAGAAACGTAAGGGGCCTCAGCAGATTACGCAAATACCTTAAAGTTCCATGAAAATTTGAAGGAACCAGATGCCCTTTTGCCCCTAAAGATACTCACGTGGGGGTCAGGGGAGGACCTCTGTGCTTTTCTAAATTATGTGTTACTGACCATTTTGTCCGCTGGAGATCCAGATTAAGAATCTTTTCATAGAGAAAATTAGTTTGTCTGGCTCTTCCTGTGTGCCCTTCTGGTGGTGCTTGTACCTCTGAGGACTACAGTTCTCTACTTTTAAGAAGCTTGGGTCAGAGTCACTTTAAAAGGAGGTAAACGTTTTGACTTAATCCAAATGTTTTATACCATTCGAGACAGACTCTGTTGTGCACTGAATGGAGTTTCTTGGTTGCCTGAGAGTCACTTTCTCTTAAGTGTCAGAACTGAAAGAGGGGGGAAGTTCTCCTTCTCTGATATATGTGTTGTAAATAGAAGGGAATGGAAATCGAGGAGATAAAAATCTCGGTGGATAGAGTTCTCTCCTCGGGGTGTGGAGCACTCAAGTGCAGACAAGTAGTAACTGACTAGTGGCACATTTCCATCCAAGGCAGCCTGCCACTTTAATTGTGTATAATAATGTGAACTGTTTGTCTGATTAAACGTTCACCTAATAATTACCATCTGGGTTACTTTCAAAGAAACAGCTGCCTGTTTTCTTTTGCTGTATTCATAGAATTAATATGCTGACTGACGGTCTCTAAATATCTCAACATGCATGTAGCTTACTACTTTGTTACTGAGACGGAGATCAGTTCAGGAAGTCCAGCAGCTAAGTATTATTTCCTGAAAGACAGAACAGAGAAAACAGAGGGGAGGAGATGATCAGTGAAGTACTCAGTTAACGAAGCACAGAATGGGGAAGTTCCTGGTGGCCCAGTGGTTAAGGCTCCATGCTCCCAATGTAGGCGGCCCAAGGCAATGGCACCCCACTCCAGTACTCTTGCCTGGAAAATCCCATGGATGGAGGAGCCTGGTAGGCCACAGTCCATGGGGTTGCAAAGAGTTGGACATGACTCTGTGACTTCACTTTCACTTTTCACTTTTCATGCATTGGAGAAGGAAATGGCAACCCACTCCAGTGTCCTTGCCTGGAGAATCCCAGGGACGGGGGAGCCTGGTGGGCTGCCGTCTATGGGGTCGCACAGAGTCGGACACGACTGAAGTGACGTAGCAGCAGCAGCAGCAGGTTCCATCCCTGGTTAGGGAACTAGATCCCACATGCCACAACTAAGGCCAGCAAAGTCAAATAAATGAATATTGAAAAATAAAAGGAAGCACAGAGTGAAGTTTCCAGGTTGAAAGGACCCACTGGAATCCACTGAAGTGACATCAGCATCGTCGGATGTCAACAACTGTGGGTTCCAGAGGAGGAACACGGGGTCACATCGAAGAGGATCCAGGATCAGTGACGCCAGATTTCTCAGCAGCTAGCTTGCTTCTCAGAAGCAAGACACTGAGCAGGGTCTCAAAAATGATTTTCAGCCCGTAATTGTATCTGCAGCCAGGTTATCAATCAACTTTGGGGGTAGAAAAAAGATTTTCAGACATTCAGGATACAAAAACTGAGGGAATGCGAGCGAGAGACAACGGAAGTGATGGCCCACAGCCACCTGGATGGGGCTCTCTGCTGACAGATTATGCTTCTGGTTAACTCCTTATGTGCAGCTGTGACTTTGATGCATGTGGAAACTTTGGATGGGCCACTGAACTGTGCAGTTTTTTATTAAAATGGTATATACATTTAACACAGAGATAAATGGGAAAGAGAAGCAGCCAGCCCGTACAATACAAAGTTTCACTGTAAAGGGTTGATAAGGGATGGCAGTTGAGGGGCGGGCATG
>NW_011494909.1:862998-883388 GCF_000754665.1 Bison bison bison
GGCATGATGTACAATCTTTGTTCTGTTTCTCCTTGGAAAGTGTTTCTGAAGACCTCAGGCACGGAGACTGTGGGCTGGTCTCACTGGGCCGCTTTCTGTTCTTTCTGGCTGTTCCCGAGGCCTTGCGTTTCTGTTCCGTCTCCACCTCAGGGCAGCTGGCCGCGCTCCTCCACCTTCAGCAGAGCAACGCAGCTTTGATGACTCCGGATTTTCCCCCATTTAAGTAAATACTTTGACCAGTGACCTGTGGACAAATGTGTAATTCAGAAAAATTAATGTAGCCTAAACCAGTCTCATTCTCTTATAGCGTGAAGTTCTTGCCTGTGGACTGTAAAGCTCAACTAGTTTGAAAATGGAACAAGAAACAGCAGGTTCTTCTCGAAATACCGAACAGTCTATTATCTCAGAGGAGGTATACATTTGTCTTTTTACTTCCCTTCCCCTTTGCCACATAAAGCTGAGTTTAAAAGAAATTTGCAGTTTCAGATGATTGTTTTTAATTCTTTAAGGTAGTTTTTAAACCTATTTCCTGCTCCTTTTAAGGACTTAGGAACACTTTGCTCTTATGTGGTAGCAGTGGTGTCTCTTCATTTTATGTATTAGTGAAATTGAGGCTGTTTTTAAAGTGGGTTTCAACTGTTGATTTTTAAAACTCTCAATCCTTACTTATCTTTTTAAATTTAGTTTTTATTGAAGTATAGTTGATTTATAGTGTTGGGTGAATTTCTGCTGTATGGCAGAGTGATTCAATTAAATATATATACGTACACACACATCTTTTTCATATTTTTTCACATGGTTTATCCCAGGATGTTGAATATAGTTCCCTGTGCTGTACAGTAGGACCTTGTTGATTGAGTTTTCATTGAAAGCTTCCCTGGATAGAAGAATAAATCATAGATGAATTTTAAGGCTTAGACATTTTGTCCTCAATATCACATATTGGTTAGCTATTTGTGGTCTCAATATGCATGCTTAAGGACAAGAAAAACCTAAGTTGTTAGTTGTGGTCTAAATTCCACAACGAACGTATTGAATATGTCTTGCATATTATTTAGTTTACCTTTTAAAAAGTTTCTTCCTGCAGGAACCATTGCAGAGGACAAATTTTAAATCCTTCATCTTTGAAACTCTGAGCCTGACACCTTTCTGGAATTCTTTTCGATTTAAAAATATTTCTGTGTTGTCTCTGAACAGATCTGCTGAATAAGTATTAGGTTGCCGCTGGCGACAAGTAAAAGAATACTTAGAAAAAGGCCAGTTGCTGCTTTATGTCCACAGGGAACCTTTGCACTCACTCAGTATAGTCTGTAGGTAAGGCAGTCCTGGCCACCTAACCTCCTCGGCATCTAAGTGGAATGATGCTGGGTACCCTTCAGGCTGAGTGGTAAACCCATGTCACTGTGGGGGATGTGCTCCATTGGCCATGGTGTCCCTGGAGTCGGCTTTGCTGTGTAGTCGTTGGCAGTCAAATGCCACTGAGTTTCACACCCTGAAACACACCTGTCTGACTGGCCCCAGGTTGGAGGAGAGAAGGTTAGGAGCATCCCAGAAACCCCTTCCTGCTCAGACCTCCCCCCACCCCAGAATTCGTGAGTTCTCTTTTCAGTTCTCAGTCCTACCTCCAGAATTCCACAGAACAGCGGGTCCACATCAGAAAAACAGCTTTTACTACTTTGAATTGAAAACTTGGACACAGATTTTGAGGTGGGAAACATCATCATTGAGAGCCACAAAAAATTTGAAAGAATAAAAAAATTAAAAATAGCTCAGTTTGAAAGTTTCCCAGCTTACTGTCTGATTTCCTTTTAGTTGATTGCAGAAGGAAAATGGGTCAAACTTGAAAAAACAACTTACAGAGATCCTACTGGTAAAACAAGGTAAACTAATTTTTTTCTTTTTGTAAAATGCTCAGGATTTGGGTTCTTGGGGTCTCTATTTAGTGTTTGGCATAAAAGTTGATCTTTGCTTCACTGTAAGCTCTGTCTTAAAGAATCTAGTTGAGCTGTTTTAATACCATTCTCAAGTAGATTAGGGTGAACCTAAAACTTTTGGGCCAAGCCTAATTTCAGCTGATAAAGCAGCAGAATAATAACAATACAGGTTATTTCCTTCTCTTAAACCAGTTTTTTCATCTCTGAATTAGAATGTAAGAGAAAACACTGCTGGGTTTGGGATAAAATGTGCAGGCTTATACTTGTTCATGGAAAGGTAAGTTGAGAGGGGAAAGTTTTATAAAGCAAATACCAATTGCCATAAAGAAATGTGGGAGTGGGGAGGGAGTTCCTGGAGTCTGGCCCCTGCAGTGTCTTGATACTGTGCTAAGAAAATTATTTGCAGTCAGATCTGTGCATGAAAAACTTTCCATCATAATTATTTTAAAGGACAAATTGAACATCTTAAAAATAACATCTAAACATCTTAAAAAGAGAAAACAATTATTATAGTGTATTTACTTGGTAAAAAACTGTACAGCCATCTCCAGGGCAGATCATGAAGACAACCTGGTAGTATGAGAAAAGTTCATAAGCTGATAAGAAAATAGGAAATTGGATATATGCTTTTTTTTAATGCTTTTTAAACTCTGCCAAATAATGTGCAAGAAAAGGCTAGAAGGAAAACTGTAGCAAAATATTAATGGCAGCTATGTGACTAGTCTTTTTTCCAACTTTCCTATTCAGCATTTTTTAAAATATCTATCACTATTTTTAATAACAGGAAAGATGTGTTAAAATAAACATTTACTTAGTGAAATAGAAAAAGGAGAATGAGAAAGTAGGAAAACTTTGCTAAATTTAGTATCCAGGTTATATGATATAAATTCATTAATATAAAAACTGTTTTCTACGTGATCAAATAAAAATACCAAATAAAAATACAGAGTTTCTTCATAAGGTAATAAATACATCTCTCATCAGTGTTAAAGTACGTGGACTTGCCAGTGATTTTAACAACTTTTAACTATATGTACTAAAGTGGCAAAAAATAGTAACAACGTCCAGTGTTGGAGAGCTGTGGGGAACATTAAGATGTCCGTAGCACGGTCCAACCCAAGGTGAGAAAGCTGATCGCAGCTCACCCCATCCACAGAGCAGTGAGCCGGCTGTGCAGGACTAGGCCAGAGACGCCAGGAGGTCCGGGCCTCGGTGACATGACAGGTGCATTTACACTTGTGAAAACGCAACCAGAGCTCAGAGCCCAGCCTACCTGGATCAGTTTGGTTCTCTTTCTTGTTGAATTAAGCTTATGACACAAAATAGAGCCCTTGACACCAGCCAGTGTGAAGGGTACGTGTTGATTGTCACCCCCCAGCTCTGCACCTGCTCCCCATCCTCACTTCATCAGGGATGTGCCTTGGAATCACGTGGGACATGTTTCCAAGTACTCACAATTCGGTCTCAACTTCCGGAGACTCCTCCGGCAGAGGGGAGTGGGCTCTGGCGTCTCCAAACTCCACACCGTGAGCCTATTGACAACACATTCCTCCCCATCCTTCCATACACAGGACTCCCTGTGGCCTCCAGAAGCTCTCGTTTGAGACATTAACATCTCATACCTGGTTGTCAGGCTTCAGAGCGCTTAAAGCAGACTACGATTTATACATTTATAAAATACTACATGTACAAAATAAAACTGCAGCTAGAGAATTCTTTGTCCCTCTCTCATTCATGGACGAGGGTATGGAATTGATCTGGGGAGAGATGTTGATCTTATGCCTCTTAATCAGCATTCAGGACAGAGCTGAGCTCACTCTCTGGTGCCCTGTCTACCTCTTGGAGTTGGTTGCCTAGAGGGAAGACAGTGAAACAGGCTTTCCTATAACAAATATTAAAAACAGTAACTCAACTGGAGGGCTTCCCAGGTGCTCTGGTAAAGAATCTGCCTGCCAATGCAGGAGACGTGGGTTTGATTCCAGGGTCAAGAAGATCCCCCAGAGAAGGAAACAGCAATCGACTCCAGTGTTCTTGCCTGGAGAATCCCATGGACAGAGGAGCCTAGCAGGCTACAGTCCATGGGGTTGCAAAAGAGTTGGGTACAACCTAGTGACTAAACAGGTCAACCAGAATCAGAATTCTAAAGCTACCAGAGACTGTTAAGACAACGTACTCTCAGTTCCCTGGTTTTACAGGTGAGAAAACAGTCACCAGGAGGTCGCGACTGTAGGGTCACCTAGTGACTAAGTGGAGACGCGGAGTTTCTGACTCAATTAGGTGGACAGCTCTCCTCTCTGAGTCCCTCTGAGATGATTGGAGCTCTCAGGGAGATTCTTGTTCTGCTGCTAAGTCGCTTCAGTCGTGTCTGACTCTGTGTGACCCCATAGACGGCAGCCCACCAGGCTCCCCTGTCCCAGGGATTCTCCAGGCAAGAACACTGGAGTGGGTTGCCATTTCCTTCTCCAATACATAAAAGTGAAAAGTGAAAGTGAAGTCGCTCAGTCATGTCCAACTCTTCGCAACCCCTTGAACTGCAGCCTACCAGGCTCCTCTGTCCATGGGATTTTCCAGGCAAGAGTACTGGAGTGTAGTGTCATCGCCTTCTCCGTTCTTGTTCTAGGATTTCTAATAAATATCTATTTTGTAGCTCCATTCTGCTCATTTACTTCCTCTTAACCACTATAATGATGCTCCTTTCTCTGCTTCCCTTGTTCCTAGTGTGTTTGGGATGGGACCTTCAGTGCTTCTCCCAGCTATCTTCTTCAGTCTTTAGGACTAACCCTAAGAGACCGCAGAGAGGACTGGGCCAACAGGTGTTCCGTCACTTATGATCTGTATCACTGACTGATCAGAATGGCTTGTTGGTTGGCTTCTTGCTACTAATGGGAATGTTGGCAGCTGTGAGTTGTCATGGTGGTCCTATTGATTGTCACATGTTCATTTTGACATATTTGCCCTTTAGAACTTGGGTACAATACTGAAAGATCTAGTTTACAGAAAGTTTTTTTTTTTTAAACTGGATTAAATATCTGACATTTTTTCATAGAAACGTGGCAAGGTCCAAGCCTTAAGGACAACTGGCTAAAGGGTATGAGGGTTACTCTGAGGAGCAGCTCTTATACTCACTCTCACTGTAGGGAGACCGACATCA
Organism: Bison bison bison; assembly: GCF_000754665.1. Taxonomy (NCBI): domain Eukaryota; kingdom Metazoa; phylum Chordata; class Mammalia; order Artiodactyla; family Bovidae; genus Bison; species Bison bison. The sequence goes on from NW_011494909.1 coordinate 868,084, forward strand.
GATGTGGACACCTTTCTCTCCCTGGGCCCACTTGGATGTCTTCCTCCTTTTAAATCCAGAATTGTTTGCTTCCTTACCCTCATCTCTAACCACTGCTTTTCTCTATTGAAGGCTTAAGAATGAGGAAGAAATTCCCCAACCCCCTTTAAACAGCAGGATTGTGCCAGTAACAGGGTTGTCAGTACCAGGTTCCCTGAGACAAATAGCTGGTCAGGAATAAGGCCCTAAGAGGGGACCAGGAACCCCTCACCCCACTTGTTCTTCTGGGGAACGTTTTCCTCTTACATGGTATCTCACAAATGCAAAGCAGAGCACTTACCTAAGAGGATTAATTCCTCAGTTAGTAAATAGTAAATTTCTTAAATTGAGTGTTCAGGGTCACTGGTGTTAAAATCTCCCCTGTACACAACTGTCTCAGTGGTTCACATGGCGCAGTGTCCTTTGGAATTTGCACAGGGGCGGGGTTTGCACTGACTGCTTTGTGGCCTTCAAAGCTTGATCATCAGCTGTGCTACTCACCGCAGATCCATGATCCAAACTGAGGTGTTTCAGGTAAATGACTTGCGAGCTAATTGGAAAGCAGCTCAAGTGAAGAGCAGGCTCTCCATTTAGAGGCAGAGGGTTAGATGTAGTCAGCAGTGGATTTCCTTGGTAATTTTTGAAGCTGTGGGAAAGCAGTTGGCTCTTTTTTCAATACAGCTCTTTACTGCGTGGTGTTCTTGGCCATTATCCTCAGCACATGTGCATGCTTTGAACTTGTAAGGTGCTGGTTACACACACAAAACCTAAGAACAGTCTCCTCTTCGACACTAATGCTTTCGACTTTTCTTGTCTGCCCAAACAGAACATGGGAGACCGTGAAGCGGACAACCAGGAAAGGCCAGTCGGCTGACGGTATGAGTGCAGACCTGTTAGAACTCTCCCAAAGCAAGTCCCCACACATGAGTGTGGGAGCTGGGGGTAGGACGGTTTCTTACTATAACCAGGACTTCAGAGCAGGGTTGTCTTCACATGTGATTTTTCATCCTTAACTCTGGTTTTCTGTTTGCAACAACTAAATCCAGCTTTCTTTATAAGTAACTTCTGGTTCCTGTTACATAGGCTCAGAACAGTGTTTCTGAAGGGAAGATGTAATCCCATTCAGAGCCAAACACAAGTCAGTGTAATTTGAAGCTACACACTGTGTCTAGACGTGTTACGACTTCTAGAAATCCCCTTGTGTTCTGGACAGAGCATCTGGGTGAGAGCCTTTAGTCTGGAAATCTTACTTGGCACTACTACGTGCTTTATAGTAGTGACCACTTGCTTTGAGGAAATGAGGCAATGAATTAGGAAAAGACTATTCGTTCAGTCCACCTTCCCTTCCAGGCATGAATGCTTTGGCTACAAATATCCCAGAAACAGTCCTGAAAACCACCTCTGGTCTAGGGGAAGTTGGGCAATAGGTCTTTCTCGTTTTCCCCTTTTATTTTTCCACTTTGTTCTGGGTTCTGGTTTTCCTAGAAGCAGACAGAGTAGCTGCTGCAGCTGCTGTGTTTTCATGCTGGGGAAGTGAGAGGAGCTGAGTGGTCCTCCTGAACAGTTGTGTTTTCCAGAATCCAGTGGCCTTTGGGTTTGGTTTGGTGTGAAGGCCAAATAACTTGGGAGAAAAGGCCTTTCTTTTATCCTAAAACAATAAAGCTCAGTGTAGCTAGCATATACTATGAACAATGGAACTTACTCTCTATTGGTGAAAGGAAATCTTAAGAGCACAGATCAGCGTAACTTCAGTGGCCGCCTGGCTGCAGCTGAGTGAGAAATGGTCTCCACAGAGGTTCATGGAGACTGAAATTTTGACTTGGACCCTGGGCTAAATGTTTACTTCTAGTTGTGATATTATTTTAAAGAAATCGTGACAATAAAAATCTTTTATTTTATAAAATAAAGGTTTATTTTATAAAAAAGAAAATTAAACAACATGGAAGTGTCATTATTTTTTCCTTGTTTTTCTTAATTAGAATAACTTCCAAAGTTAACTGTCAGTATTATAGCTTAAATTAACTTCCTATTACTAATGGCAAATACAAGAAAGACTTTAGTTGCAGTGTTTCTTAAAAGATGGGCTTTCAGTTAGACTGCTCTAGACAAAAATCACTGGTGTTGCTGACCTTCCACTGGGGTTTCCCTGGTTTTATTTCCTGCTGGCAGGTGTGGCAATCATCCCTGTGTTGCAGAGAACCCTTCACTACGAATGCATCATTCTGGTGAAGCAGTTCCGACCCCCAGTGGGGGGCTACTGCCTAGAATTCCCCGCGGGTGAGTAACAACACTGGGTGGAGAATCGCCCCTGGGGGACAGTGGGACTAAGCCCAGGCAGAGCCTGAGGACAGTGGTGGTTAAATATTTAACAGCTTTTCATCTGTCCATGTGGTTTCAAGTAAAAACCACTCGTGCACTGAAGTACCTCCAGGCCACACCCCAGTGATCCGCAAATCCAGAGAGGTGTCACAGCTCACTTTTCCAGGCCACCTGCCCTCCTCTTAGCAACATTCTTTCTCATTCTTTCTAGCCTCTTTTGAGTCATTGCTTTTCCTTAATTTGTCAGAAGTATTTCATTTTCCATCACTCGCAATCTGCCTCTGGCAAATTTACACAGTAACTACGCCCAGCTCTTTAAAAACTGAATGGAAAAGATACCATGATCCTCCCATACCTAAGCAGGCCAAGGAAATTGTCTTAATTTCAACTTGAATATTTTTTCAGTTGTTACAGAAGGTATCTAAAATTGAATGCACTACATATTGTAGGACTTCATTGGGTTGTTTCCGTCTGAAGAGATGAGGTCTCATTTCTTGTTAGTGGTGAAGTTCTATATTTTCAGTGCATCTCATAACACATTAAGTAACAGGTTTATTTTCTTTCTCATTTCCTTGCCATTTCACTGAAGAAATAACTTTAAAAGTAATTGAGGGACTTTCCCTGGTGGTCCACTGGTTAAGAATCCACCTGCCAGTGCAGGGAACAGGGGTTTAAGCCCTGGTCCAGGAAGATCCCACGTGCTGTGGAGCAGCTAAACCCACGCACCACCTCTTCTAAAGTCTGTGCGCTCTAGAGCCCTGGAGCTGGCAACAAGAGAAGCCACTGCAATGAGAAGCCCTCGCCTGAAACTAGCTGCTACTGCTGCTACTAAGTCGCTTCAGTCGTGTCCGACTCTGTGCCACCCCATAGACGGTAGCCACCAGGCTCCCCCGTCCCTGGGATTCTCCAGGCAAGAACACTGGAGTGGGTTGCCATTTCCTTCTCCAGTGCATGAAAGTGAGAAGTGAAAGTGAAGTCGCTCAGTCATGTCTGACTCTAGCCACCCCATGGACTGCAGCCCACCAGCCTCCTCCATCCATGGGATTTTCCAGGCAAGAGTACTGGAGTGGGATGCCATTAGCCCCCAATTGCTGCAAATAGAGAAAGCCCACGTGCTGCCATGCAGACCCAGTGTATCCAAAAATAGAACCGATAAGCCATTTTAGTTAAAAGTAATTGACTAACCCATGTTCACTTTTTCTTAGCATTTTTAGAATTCCTTTCAGAAAAAAGGACTTGCTATGCTGCTGTCCCCCTCCCAGTGAACTAGTGCTACCTGCATCCTCCCCCACCCCCAACCCCACGCCAACCCGCGCGACCTTTGCTTCCCTCCTTTCCCATCTTCTCCTGCCCAGGAGTCATTAGCAACTGGTGATTCCCTACAGGGCCTCCACGTGGCTCTGAGGGAGGAAAGCAAGATGGGTAACATTGTCCCCATGTCTGCGCCGTGGTCACGTGACTCGTCCAGAACCCCGCCGGCCCGCACCCATATGAATCCGCCGGCGCAGGAGGTCGTGCTGTACCGTAGCGTTGACGCTGAGGTGCTCACAGAAGCATCTAGGGCTAAACACGAGAAGCAGAACCTACTAAATATGCCCAGAGTGGTGTTCTGCCTTTAGTTTTTCTATAATGGATCAGAACCTGAGGCAGTTTTATCTGCACGCCCACTTTTCCCAGACCTGTTGGTTCTTGGCACGTGGCTCAGCAGCAGGGGGTTCCCTGTCCCGCCTCTCACGTGCCTGGGACTTGCAGGTCTCATCGATGACAACGAAAGCCCGGAAGCAGCTGCTCTTCGAGAGCTCGAGGAGGAAACCGGCTACAAGGGCGACGTTGCTGAATGCTCTCCAGGTTCGTGCTGCTGCCACAAAACCAGCCCAATGGTCGATTGTTCTGGATGTGAAAGGATTGAGTCTTTGGCTGTTCTTTATGTTGGGAATTTAGATGGCTTCTATTTGGCTAATTCCCTGAAGACAAAGCCTAGATGAAGGCTAGTCATCTGTAAGTGAATCGCGTCCCCCCTCCCCACCAGGAGAGCACAGCTGAAAAAAAGGTGACCGGAAATTGGAGAAAAATTAGGGTGCCTTTCAGGGTTTCCACATTCTAAGCTTTATTACCTATCTCACCTACATGCCACACTTGTTAGTAGGGGACTTTATTGATGTGGTGAAAGGATTTTACCTCTAACCCCTCAGACTTAGCAAACTTCCCTCAAGAACTCGGGGGGAAATGAGTAGTGATTACACGTGTGCTTTGCAGCCTTGCAGCAGCGTGTGTACTAAGCAAATAGGAGAAACTAGTTCTCTTGTGTGACTTCCATGTTAACGAGTCGCAAGCTGACTCTTCCTCCAGAGACAGTTCAGTGATGAATGACATCTCACTAGTGCCGGGAAAGGTGACCTGCTGCCTCTCTCCCCAGCTGTATGCATGGATCCAGGCTTGTCAAACTGTACCGCACACATCGTGACCGTCACTATCAATGGAGATGACGCTGAAAATGTAAGGCCTAAGCCAAAGCCAGGTACGTGTGGACTGGCTGCGTTGACAGTGGTTGTGCTGCACTGAGTATCTTTTAACATGCTACTAGTTTGACTTTTATTAACAGAATAATGGTCTTTTCACAGATGCTTCATCAGTACACTTGGCTATTTTTCACATCTTGTGTATTTAGCACTTTTCTCACAGCACATTCTTGATTTTTATGCTTTATATAAAATGTTAAATTATGTATTTCATGTTTTCTGTATGGGGTTTATTCCCACTTAAGAGCTACGGACCTTAAATAGTAAACAGTGAACATTTTCAGAATCACTCTGATTTCTGTCTCCCATCTATTGGAAGACTGGCAGGAATGCTGTGGCACAGCACCACATTAACTATCCTTGAGTTCCATGTTTAGTGACGCTTTGGGGAAATTCTTTGCCCTGTGTTTCTCAGCAGGCTTGGATTCAGAGGCCATAATGCCTGTCATTTCCACATGCTCTCCCAACCCCGTGGAGGGTGGTGGCGACACAGACATCACCATACTTCATGTGTCAGAGTGGAGGTCTTCCACTTCCCAGCCCTTTCAGTTCCACAATGTTGCCAGTTTCCCATCGCAGCTGATTTTAAGTGCTCGATTTTCAAACCAGCGGAGGTAACATGCTGAGGAAGAGTTTGGCAGTTCCTCAGAGTTACACATGGAATTAGCCTGTGACCCAGCAATTCCACCCCTAGGTGAATCCCTGGAAGAATCAAAAGCAGGGGCTCCAATAGATACGTGATTCAGCATCACTCACAATACCCAAAAGGTGGAAACAACCCGAGTGTCCATTAACAGAGGGGTATACAAAATGTGGCCCATTCTAACAGTGGAATATTATTCAGCCATAAAGCAGTGAAGCAGGCTGATACATGAAGCTTGAAAGCACTGTGCTCAGTGAGATTAAGCTGGACACAGGAGGGCAAATATTGTGTGATCCCACTGTGTGATTAGCACGTGTGGTACCTTAATAATATTATCACACAATATTTGCCTTATTGGCAAATACATGTGTGATACCGTAATAATATCACACAATATTTCCCTTATTGGCAAATATTGTGTGATACCTGTATATTATGATACCTACCTGTTTCATAGAGACAGAAGGTGGAATCAAGGTCACCGAGGAGTGGGGGATGGGGAATTCTTATTCAGTGGGCACCACCTTTCTTTTCTGGATGATGAAAATGTTCTCATGATTGCACAGCAATGTGAATGTGTTCAATGCCACTGAATTAGTACCTTCAGAAATGGTCAAATTGGTAAGTTTTATGTTATATATATTTTAACAGTTTAAGAATACATATACAAATGTGTATATATATCTCACAGAATATGCTTTAAACTTGGCTATGAAAACATTTGATTTGGAGAAGAATAACATTGTACTGTTGGGATTTTTTTTTCCTTTAACCATGTTTATAAATGAAATTAGTAGAGACCCAGGTTTCTGTTAAACGCTTGTAGCCTTGTCACATCTTGCACAAAAGCCATGTGGTTTGGCACTCTGGGCCTTGCTGAGATGTCCTCTTCTGTGTGTTTTCAGGGGATGGAGGTACGTCGTCCCACCCCGGGGGCTGACCTTGTGCACCGCGTGTTGCGGCGGGAGTGGCTGAGGCATCGTGAGTTGCTCTAGTGGGCTCACCTGGTGTCTGGCTCTGTTTTCACTTGTACTTTGTTTGTTTAGAATTTGTGGAAGTAATTTCCTTACCAAAGAATGACCTGCTGAATAGACTTGAGGGTAAGCACTCTTGATTATCACCTGACTTTCTCTGTTTTTCCCACCCCTAACCCCAACAAATGGGGTACTAAACATAACTATTTCCTTGTTCTTCCTCATTAAATACCTAGAAACTGTTCTAAAAATACCTAGAAACTGTTATAAAACTGCAAGTGATCTATGATGTCTCCTTTCCGGGTGGCAGAGCATTTGAAAATAGAAAAACATTCCATGTCAAGTCAAAGTCATGGCCACCGTCACTGGCAGCACAGCTCTGAGGCCCACAGGTCAGACTGGGTTGAGGCTCAGCTGACTGTGTATTAGTTACAACTTGGAACAAGTCCCTTAGCTTTTCTCATTAAATGAGAACAGTAAGACAGCCCCTGCCTCTGAGAAGGCAGGAGTAAAACTAAACAGGATAATGCTGCCACACAGATGCTGGAAGGTTATGTTCTGTTTTCTTTTTTTATATTAGCTAATATCCCTTAAAAAAATTCCTTCCTTCTTCTTTCCAGCTAACTTCCCTTCCAGCCTTGTGGGGGCGGAATATTGAGGATGGTGGAGAGGAATCTATAGATATAGAAGTGGGAGGGGCAAAGAAAGCCCCTTTACTAGCCAGCTTTACTAGCATTACAATATAGTTATCATTATTTATTCATATTCAGCAAGTTACTTTTGGGAAGTGGGCTAGAAGGCCTTTGGCGCTGTTTGCTATGAGGATAGTTTTCAGAGTTCCCCCACCCCCAGCCCACCCCCAGCTGGCACAGATGAACAAGACGGAACCCTGTCTTTGAGGGTCAGACTGTCTCTGAGCTTGTTCCTGATCAAGTGGCTGGGAAACAAGGGGCAGATTGCCATCTGAGTAAAACAGAAGTCCTCACGAAAGCCCCTTGAGGTCTGACTCTGAGACCTCACTCCAGTCCCTCTGAATGCACAGCTTCACCTCCACGTGGAACACGTGTGTCCCTGACAGTGGAGAGAACACGTGAGTCATCATCGCTGGGTGGTTTAGAGCGGCAGAACCCTGCAGTGAGCCATCCACGAGGTGATGGATGGATCTGTGAACTTAAAAGCTTCACTGTTTTCACATTAAAATCATCACCTGGCTTTTGTGCTCTTCTGTCTTCTTTTTCTTGTTCCAACTTTTCCTTGTTCTTGTCTCATGCTGGAGACATAATCCTGCTCTTACATCCTGCATTCTTCCACTAGAGTAAGATCCCTGAAGGCAGAAAGTGTCTTGCTCATCCCCGTTACCACAGCACCTAGCACAGGAATGGCACACAAGTGGCTGCTCAGTGAACGCTGGCTGACTGGGAAGGGGTGTTATTATCCGTTTTCGACTTGGTTATCTGACTTATGCTCTTCACCTCCTCCAGCCCTGATAGCTGAAGAACATCTGATGGTGGACGCCAGAGTCTATTCCTACGCTCTGGCATTGAAACACGCAAACACGAAGCCGTTTGAGGTGCCCTTCCTGAAGTTTTAAGGACGAAGGACAGTAGCCGTCCTTTTGTAAACAGGACACCAGGCCTCCTTCACTGAGACTTCATAATCAGCTTAGTTGTAATGGAGATTTGAAATTAGCTTTTTCTTAAAATAAAACAACACAGAATGCATGTGGTGGTATGGAATTGTAATTACAGGTAAGCTGTAGCCATCATTTAAATGCTAGACTCCAGCTCATATTAACAGAGAACACAAAATGCTGGTATGTTAAATCCAGCTGTTAAAAAAAAAAAAAGCTCAGGTATTACTTTTCTAATCTAATCCAGGAGATACATAGGAAAATAGTCCTGAATTCCAAATTAGATCATTTCTTCCCAGTCCACACTAAAAACTATGTATGCAAATAACCATTTAAGGTGTCAGGTTTTTTTTTTTTAAAGCCACATCTGTATAAGGACTTTCTTATACTCTCCTGAGTTATCTACTATATGGAATTAATCCACATAGCAGAGGAGATTAAAATAGGAATAACATTTGTGATAAGCAGATGTTTCCACTTAGCTGTCTGTACAGCCACCTACCTGCTGGAGGTTGACCAGCTCTTATATAATGAAAAATAGTTGACTCATTAATGAAAATACAGGGCTCTGCTCAAAAGCACGTGTATATACTTTAGAACCTCATTTCTTATCCTCACCTCAAAAAGTAGTTTCTAAAAACCGTATCGCTAGTATCAAGATTTACATGATTTGGGGCACTGTCTTGGTGGCTCAGATGGTAAAGAATCTGCCTGCAACGCAGGAGACCCAGGTTCAATCCCTGGGTTGGGAAAATCCCCTGGAGAAGGAAATGGCACCCCACCCCAGTACTCTTGCCTGGAGAATCCCATGGACAGAGGAGCCTGGTGGGCTGCAGTCCATGGGGTCACAAAGACTCGGACCTGACTGAGCGACTTTGTTTCTTTCACTTGGTGTTGAACCATGAGTGTAGCCAGCATGGCTAGCAAGTATGTGTGTTCTTTAAAGGAAAATACGGGGGACTGTCTCTGGCTCGCGTCCCGCCACTCCCCATCCTCAAAGTCCACCAGTGTCTCTGGCCATCTTCTTACCTCTCGAGCTTGGCTCCCGTGTGGCCTCCAGCGGCTCCAGCATCACTGCCTGTTAGGTGCACAATTCTCTGGGTGGTTCTCATTGGCTACCCCTGAATCTTATTTCCAGCCCTGGACCCAGAGGTCAGCCAGGCCCCTCATAACCATATAAAATCAGGGGCCTAATGACAAAAATGCCAGAATATAGTTTGTCTACAGGTTCACTGTCTTACCTAGAGGTATTTTTATGAGCAAAAATAGATGTTTATATTGTACATCCTAAACAAGAATGGGAAGAATTGTGGAACCAGTGAATATGTACCATCTCCTCTCTGTTTGTATACTATGAAGATTCAGCCCCAACTAGTTGCTCTAATGGTAGCCTTCCCCCAGTACCTTTAAAAAAAAGTCCTTATTTTTAATCATGGGCATCATGATTCTCCGGAGACTGTAGTCCTTTCCCTTGAGGACTCAAGGCTCTTGTTACTCCTTCAAAATCAGGAGGCGCTGAGGGATACAGAAAATACACAGGCCCAAGCAGAGACCACGTCTCCAAACAGGCCCACTCTTGCAAGACCACTCCCATGGCTCTGATAAAGCTACTCTAAAATGCTGGTGCAGGGGAGAGACTTGTAACCCACCTGTCCTTTGCGTCTTTTCCTTTTCCTAAGGGCACAGTTTAGAAGTGATAGCCCTAATGCAGTTTATGTTCTCCGTATCAAAGGCTATGCTTTGGAAATTTGGTCAGTTTGAGAAGTGGCAGTATGTTTTCACTGGCTGGCCCTATGGTATCAGTATTTACAAGTTGAAAGTTTAGATTAAAAGCAGTATTTCCACCTTCCCTGGGGATAAACAACTGTAACACTGGGTCTTATTTCCATGGTTACAGTGGTCCAAGGCCCCCAGGAGATGCTTTCCAATCGGCATACCTACTGTTCTATCTGCCTGTATTTTCTCTGCCTCCTTGCTCCTGAAATTAGTTGGCTTTGTGATCCTCAGCTAAAGGAGATAAGCTTCCTGAACTTACTAAGAAAGTCAACCATGACAGAAAACCATACTAATGAGAAAGACATCCTTGAAAAATTAAGTTTGATCTTTTTGGACAATAAAAAAAGCACAATAAATAAAAATGAATTACTTATAAGAAAAACTGTGCTGCTTCAGATAGAGACTGGGACACTGAGAACATTTTTTCCCTGTTCTTTCCAAATGTCAGTCACAAAACTAAGTGCTATTTTGTTGGTCACTGTCCCTCCATATTTTTAGGATACAACTAATACATTTGCAGTAGATATCTCAGGATGAATTTTGTATGAATACGATGGATCTATACAAGTAATCTTAGAAATCTTTTAATATCAGACTTTATTTTTCCAACACAACTGAAAGTTTTATTAAATAAAATTTTATTGTCTACTGTTTACACTCATGTTGCTGCTGTAAAGTACAACAACATACACAAATTCCTAGCATGAATTACTCGTCGTTCACCCCCCACTGAACTACAGACATTGCTTGAGAATTTGATGTTTGCTTTAGAAATTTAAGAAAAAAAAAATTGGGGCATATTATCTTGAAGAGTATTCTCAAGTGACCTGTTGGAATTCAAAGGCATAGCCAATCCTGCAGAACAGCACTGGCTGTGTTGTCCCTAGGAAGAAAGGGGAGTGGAAAACAAGCAGAGGAACTGAACGTGGTTTCTGGTGACAGATGGACTGAAAGCTTGATTCTGCCCACCTGGACGGAGTGGCTGCTTTGCGGAGGAATAAATAAAATGGGGGAGGGTGGGAACGTGGATACTATGAGTTAAAAAAGTATAAAAAGTAATTATATCTAAAATATAGATTAGATATAAATGCTCCAGAACTCGTTAAATAAGCTCAAAAATACTGGAAAGTGGCAATCTGAACTACATTTATTTTTAAACAAGTGGGGGGAAACTGAGTATTTTGAATGTCATGTGCAAAACTGATCCACGTCACCATCTCACCGTCATGACTGAACATGGCAAGGCGGGTACACTGGTTTCCAGCATCACAGGCAACACTGCATGTATGTATTTTAATGAGTAATGTAAACTTCAGTGTTAAGGCAGCTGGTACTAACGCTGCACACAGGCTTAGCTCCGTGCCCACCTCAGGAATGGGATGGTCAGCACTTGAAAACAAACTGAGAGAGAAGGAAAGGGGAGCCAGCATTATCTGAAAAAAACAATGCATCCAAATATTTTTCCTTTCACACACACAAAAAGAAATATTGGAACACTTAGAAAAACAAAGCACCCATCCCACCAACTTCAGCCTGTTCCTTAACAAATATTTCAAAATACTGATAAATAATAGTGACTGCAAGCAGAATTCCAGTGCCAGAGCCGATGGCCCCGAGGAAGTCGGCCAACACTGACAGGGCGCCGATGCATAAGCCCCCAAATGCAGCTGCTGTGGGGATGTACCTGGAAGACAAAAACCCCGAGTCAGGCGGAGCAGCAGAAGGGTGAGCAACTAAAGGGAGCTGTCCGCAGTACTGACGGCTCGTCTGGGGCCACCCAGTTAACATGCTGATGAAAACTGATGAAGGGCATGATCGGGCTCCCTTATTTCAAGAAACCAGTTAACAGCCAAGAAAGGCAATACATGATTTTCATGCCAGAAGAGGAGAATCCTCAACTGTCACTTCAGTATTGGAATATTTAATATTGTTTGTAAGTGAGTAACCTTTTACCTCCCTCTTTTAGATAAACAGTGAATTTCAAAATGTTTTCCTAAGTAGCAAATTTATGTGATAAGATTTGGATGATCTTAATTCAACCCTGGCAACATGTTGGAATCACCTGGAGAACTGTTAAAAATAATGGGACTGTGGGACTTCCCCAGAGGTCCAACAATTAGACTTCTGTCTTCCAATGCAGGGACATGGGTTCCATCCCTGGTGGGGATATTAAGGTCCCACAAGCCTCAGAGTGCAGCCAAAAATTTAAAAAGCAATCAATTGTATTTAAGATACTCCAGACAGGGAAAAAAAAAAAAAAAGGACGGGGGATGGGGAAGATGGTAGAGGAAACAAGAACCAGAGAATGGTAACAACTAAAGCTGGGTGCAGCTGGGACCCAGAGGTTCACTTTACCATTCTCTATAATCCAGTCCATGCTCTAAATAAATAAAATACCAATGCCTTTTCAACAACCGCTTCTGGAACATGTGGCTATCTACATGGAAAAGAAGGAATCTGGACCCCTTTCTCACACCAAACACAAAAATTGGCTCAGAGTGGTCACAGATATCAACATAAGAGGATAAAGTTTTGTGACCTTGGTTTCTTAGCTAAAACACCAATAGCAGCACAAAGCAGAAATAGAAAAACTGAACTTGATCAAAATTAAAATCTTGTGCATCAGAGGATGCCATCAAGAAAGTGGGAAGACGACCCATAGAATGGGACAAAATATTTGCAAATCATATACCTGACAAGACACATCCAAAATAAATTTTTTTAATCTTACAAACCCAGAAACAAAAGATAACCCAATTACAATTTTTAAATATGCAAAAAGATGGAAGAGACATTTCTCCAAAGAACATACTCAAATGGCTAATTAACACATGAAAAGATGCTGAATATCATTACTCATCAGGGAGAAGCAAATCAAAACCAAATGAAAAAGGAACACACCTATGAGATAATACTCATACCCACTAGGTGGCTAACATCAAAACAAGAACTAGTGCTGGTGAGGACATGCTCGGAGGTGGCGGGGGGCGGGATGCAGAATGGGGCAGCCGCTCTGAGTCTGGCAGTATCTCAACATGTTCAACACACTGTTGCTACATGACCCAACAATTCCACTCAGCAAAATGAAAACATACATCCACACAAAACCTGTACAAATATGTTCACAACAGCATTATTCATGACAGCCAAAAAGTGGAAACAATCTGGATAAACTGAACACAGTTATAGCTATACAAGGGAATATTATTCACAAAGGATGAACCCTGAAAATATTACACTAAGTGAAAGAAGATATTCACAAAGGATTACATATAACTTCATTTATATGAAATGTGCAGAACAGGCAAATCTATAGAAAATAAAAAGCCTGAGGCTGGGAGTTGGGAGGGCTGGGCAGAAATAGGGAATAACTAAATGGGTACAAGGTTTCTTTCTGGGTGATGGAAATGTTTCTAAAATTGTAATCATTACACACTCAAAGTATACCAAAAACAACCCACTAAACCATATACTTCAAATGACTACATTACAGGATATTGGAATTATATCTCAAACAAGTTATCAAAAAATAAAAAACTGTTGCCTGGAACCCACTGCAGACAAAGTAAATCACAACTTGTACAGGTGGGATAGCAATAATCTTTAACAGCTCCCAGGTGATTTTTAGTGCAGCCAATCAACAATGGGAACCTCTGACCTACAGCATTTAACAAAGGGTGAGTAGTGAAAGGAACACAATTTCAATTAAAACAATAATTCAGGTGTCTATTTTGATGTGGAAAATAATTCAATTTTGCATTAAATTTTTATTCTTTTGTGGTAAGCAGAGGAAAAATGCTTCAAATATGAACTTAAAAATTGTAATATCTGGCAGCAAATGAAAGCTAGATCAAAAAGCCAAGTACATGTGTACTGTATGTAATACCCTCTCCCCTGCTCCCCTCCTCCTATCAAACACTGGTTTGAACACAGGTTCCTTACCTATTAAGCTCATGAACCATGGAGGTATCTCTGTGGCCCCTCATTACCATTTGTTGTTCTTTAAGCTGTTTAGCTACCTGCGAAGAGAAAAACAATTTTCAAAATCAAACTCTATTTTACTACCAGGTTCTATGAGACGTGATTTCCATATATAACAAGTAAAGTATAAGAAGGCTGAAGTAGGCACTGTCCTAACACCATTCCCTGGCTACGGTGCTGCACAAGCACGTTACGTGTACCTTAAGCTGAGGTTTCCCAACCTATTTTTTGTCACCTCCATAAAGGGAACTAAGGAATAAGACTTTGTTGGGCTTTGGAAGTTCACAAACCATTGTAAAAATCTAAGAATTTTTCACTTTCCAGGAACTAGTTTTTTTTTTTTTTTTCAGGAACTAGTTTTTAACTCCTTAGCGGTGACATTACCTCATGAAGAATGTATGAATTAAGAGTTTAAATTACAAAAGTAAGTGTATCAACTATCATTTGATACCTAAAAATTATGAATTTTTTCATTTTCAAATAAACCAAATACTTACATCTTTTGCTGAGGAACCAGACACCTCTATCCACGTCTTAGAAAAGAATGCACATGATCCCAACATGAAGATGATATAAACCACCACGTGGACAGGATCCTCAAATATGGCGCCCATGGACTCAGGAGGAGAAAGGTAGTAACAAAGGCCCCCCACTGGGTAAGAGCGAGCGGGTCCTCCCCCACTGACATCCTACAGAGCAAGAATAAAAAGCATCAACGGTCACATTTCTGTGACTTTTCAAACTCCTCAGAAAGTATGACAATGTCTTAAGCTCAAAGCACCTACAATTTATGATTCTATGTAACTTAAGGATTTACATTTGTATCTAAAATACCTTCACTCTTACAAAATTCAGTTCAGTTCGGTCGCTCAGTCGTGTCCGACTCTTTGCGACCCCATGAATCACAGCACACCAGGCCTCCCTGTCCATCACCAACTCCCGGAGTTCACCCAGACTCACGTCCATCAAGTCAGTGATGCCATCCAGCCATCTCATTCTCTGTCGTCCCCTTCTCCTCCTGCCCCTAATCCCTCCCACATCCGGGTCTTTGCCAATGAGTCAACTCTTCGCATGAGGTGACCAAAGTACTGGAGTTTCAGCTTTAGCATCATTCCTTCCAAAGAAATCCCAGGGCTGATCTCCTTCAGAATGGACTGGTTGGATCTCCTTGCAGTCCAAGGGACTCTCAAGAGTCTTCTCCAACACCACAGTTCAAAAGCATCAATTCTTCGGCGCTCAGCCTTCTTCACGGTCCAACTCTGACATCCATACGTGACCACAGGAAAAACCACAGCCTTGACTAGACAAACCTTTGTTGGCAAAGTAATGTCTCTGCTTTTCAATATGCTATCGAGGTTGGTCATAACTTTCCTTCCAAGGAGTAAGCGTCTTTTAATTTCGTGGCTACAGTCACCATCTGCAGTGATTTTGGAGCCCCAAAAAAT
>NW_011494909.1:883488-926171 GCF_000754665.1 Bison bison bison
CTGTTTCCACTGTTTCCCCATCTTTTTGCCGTGAAGTGATGGGACCAGATGCCATGATCTTCGTTTTCTGAATGTTGAGCTTTAAGCCAACTTTTTCACTCTCCACTTTCACTTTCATCAAGAGGCTTTTTAGTTCCTCTTCACTTTCTGCCATAAGGGTGGTGTCATCTGCATATCTGAGGTTATTGATATTTCTCCCAGCAATCTTGATTCCAGCTTGTGCTTCTTCCAGCCCAGCGTTTCCCATGATGTACTCTGCATATAAGTTAAATAAGCAGGGTGACAATATACAGCCTTGACGTACTCCTTTTCCTATTTGGAACCAGTCTGTTGTTCCAAGTCCAGTTCTAACTGTTACTTCCTGACCTGCATACAGATTTCTCAAGAGGCAGATCAGGTGGTCTGGTATTCCCATCTCTTTCAGAATTTTCCACAGTTTATTGTGATCCACACAGTCAAAGGCTTTGGCATAGTGTCTATTACATAAAAAACATTGCGAATATACTAACAAAAGAGCAATTTTTTAAAAAACATTGTAATACAACTATGAGAAGACTTCCTTCTCTTCCTGAAGACAGGAATATGGTTACATTTACATCAATTTCTGATAACATTTAGAATATGAAATTTTCTGAATTATGTAAGAGTACACACACATTTCTTCACTTCACTATGAAGAATGGAATCAAATGAAATATTAACACAAGACTAAAACATTGCTGCCTAAACTCTGATATTTATTATAAAGAAGTCTTTTAATAAATATCTGTAATTGAATTTTGTTATCCACACATTTATGAATTCTTACAGTCAAAGAAATGGGATTAACATATATTTGTTTATATTAAAGTTCTGGGCATACAGGGTGGGCAAGCAATTTTTGGATGCAATGATTAAAATGTCTTGTTCCTGAAATTACAATTTCCAAATGACTCCTTTACTGTGCCCCTAGAATCACTAATTCCAAATCAAATGGCCTGTATAGACAAATTAAACTTCCCAATCATCTCTTTAAAGAAAATCTCACTGAGATCACAACACAATCTATACAACTGAGTAGTTGTATAGATTTATTACTGTGAAATTATCACAGTAGTAACTACTGCCAAAGTTTATCCTAGGTGGCGCTAGTGGTAAAGAACCCTCCTGCAATGCAGGAGACATAATGAGACATGCGTTCAGTCCCTGGTCGGGAAGATCTGGAGAAGGGCCTGGCAACCCACTCCAGGATTCTTGCCTGAAGAATCCCATGGACAGAGGAGCCAGGCAGGCTACAGTCCATAGGTCGCAGAGTCAGACATGACTGAAGTTACTTAGTACGCACATCAACTCTTAAGGGGAGGGACAGCCCTTTCCCCCACCACAGATAATCCAATTTCTGTAAAATGAGTGAAAAAGGAGTCTAGTTGACCCTTCAACAGTTGCAGGGGTTGTGGCACTGAACCTCCACGCAGGCAAAATCCATGTATAAGTTATGGTTACTCTTCTGTGTACATGGCTCCTCTGCATCGCAGGATTCAGCCTGCTGCAGGCAGTGCAGTACTGAAGCATTTATTACTGAAAAAAATCTGAGTCTAAGTGGACACTTGAAGCCCAAACTGTTTAAGGGTCAACTGTATTATGGGTAAAGGCAATCCTATTTCTTTCAACTGGCAGTCAAGTTACAGTCTCATCCTATTCAATTTTATATTTTAAAAAATGGCTTTCAGCAAAAGCAGAAAGTTATGTCACTACAACTTATAATGCAAAAGTAGCACATTAAGACAAATGCACAGAATAAGCACCATACTTCAGGAATGACTAAAAAAAAATAATTCTTCAGGGGAATACAAATTCTAGAATTACATACTCTGAAAACAATAAAGGATCTTACTCTTCTCTAATTCTATAGTTTTAAGAGGGAAAAATACTCCTTGGTCAGTTGAAAATTTTAACTAGTCAAAATTCAATCTGCAATAACTCACATCTTGATCACGATGTGGCTGGAGTGCTTCAGAAGGAGCTATGATGAAGAGGAAGGCAGAATTTACTGGATTCCATTTCTAGCAACTCTGTTCTTTCTTCACTAGTAATTACATACCTTTCTCCAGCTAATCACAGACTACTTTACTGCCATTCGGACTATGAAAAACCGCAGGGGAGGCAGGAAAGGACGATTTTAGATTCCCATATAATCAGCAAATTGTTTCTTTGAAAAAAACATTATTTGAGACAAGAGTGGAGTAAGATTACAAAACAGGGAGTCATTTTCATAAGAGCAACTGTAATCTTAACCTAAAAGGTCACTTAAATGAGATGTGAAAATGCTTCTTAGATGTAAAATAATACAAAGTACTTGGCCAGTCTTAGTTTCACAATGCTTACAAGCTTACAAGTTCCAAATAAATGATAAACTGTGCTATAGATAAGTGAACCTGAAAATGTTACAGCAAGTGCTTCAATTATGGCTCACCTCTTCCAGGTAAAAATATACGCACGAAATGCAAATTACAATAAATCTGAATACTTAAGAATAAATAATGAAATACTCACGGCCCACTGTCCTAGTAAATTTACTAGAAAGTTGCCGCTGAATCGAACCGAGAGCATCTGGGAAATCACGTACAGGTTGGACACCAGGGCGGACTGCAGGATGATAGGGATGTTGGACGTGTAGAAGAGCTTGATGGGGTAGCTGCTGTACTGCCCGCGGTACCGGGCTGACTTGATGGGCAGGTCCACACGGAATCCCTGAAAAAGGAAGCTCAGGAGTGAGTCAGGGACTGCACACAGCACGAATCTGGACAGTCACAGAAGGAAATCTGCAAAGACAGTGCTAGCAAACTCCCTTCCACACAGACACACAGAAATAGAAATCCTTCTCTACTTCATAACCATGGATACTTTGCAGCTCAGCGTCTACTGAACAATGGAACTTTTGCCTAACTAGATTCTGAAATGCTGACTTGTTAGCTACTAATATTCAAATGGCATACTCCTCCTTTAAGAGCAGAATAAAAATCCACACCCCACTTACTTCAACAAAGATGGTATACGTACCTGAAAATATATAACAACAGCGAACACGAAAACTGTGGCAATGAGGTTCATGAGATTGGGCAAATTCTGACGATAGAAAGCCTCCCTCAGGGCTCGGACTTTGTCTGTCCTGGTGGCCAGTAAATGAAAGAGAGCTATGACTGCGCCCTCAAACTCCGTACCTGATGAATCAAGATAGAAATCAGCTGCAGCCTCATCACCCAAAGTTGTCCCAAAGTCAACAAGCAACCCTAAAGCTCCAGTACAGGGCAGAAAACAGCAGTCAAAATAATTCAACTAAGTTTTCTTTATGATACAGCCATGTGTGGAGCTTCTAAAAAATACTGACATCCCTGAGGCAAATGTACCTTTTGTTAGCGTAAATTTGAAGTTTTCTCAAGAGACTATTCTTGATGAAAACAGTCAAAGAAGAATAAACCAAAGCAAATATTTAGTTCATAATGGTTGGCCTCGCCTTTACTTTGGGGGAGGGGGATGGAGATGGGGAAAAGCAGCAGCAAAGCAGCAAACAGATGTCAGAACGAAAAGATCAACATTCCCCTACCAGGCTGGCCTTCAAGCTCACTTTCCCAAGTACATTAATAAGCCATCACTGCTATTGCTTGTCTTAAGGCTGGGGTCAGGTCGGACGTCAATCATTACAAATCTCGGACGGCATTTCAGAGAAGTGGAGGTGGGTAAGGTGAAAGTCAAGTGTTTCCAAATGTAGGAGCTATTACAAAGCCAAGGAGAAGAGCAGCAAAAGCACTCGTGCTCTCTGATGCCACAATAAATGACACTTCTTTCTCCATCTGAAAAGTCTTAATCCACTACCTTTGCATCTGCTGCAAGTGCTGAAATCAGTCAAAATTAATGACTTCTGGAGCAATGGCTTAGACAATTAGATTTTTTAAGTGTTTGCAATCACTGAATTTTTAAATGAGCAGAGGCTAAAATTTCGATATTCCTTCTGGAGTAATACTTCATACTCCACCAATCTCCGCTTATTCGCTTTGGAAAAACTGCCATCCACTGCTGCCCGGGACAGCAAAGCAGGGCGTCTGAGGTCCACCTGCTCCCCCACCTCGTGCTCCTCTCGCACACATCCAGCCAAACCCATGCAGTTGTGTCCCTGTGCATTGTACCTCGGCCAGTGTTAATGGTAGTGGGACTAAAGGCCTTCCAGACAATGGTTTCACAGATGTTGGTGGCAATAAAGAGGGAAATCCCAGACCCCAAGCCGTAACCCTTCTGTAGCAGCTCATCTAACAGCAGCACAATCAAACCAGCAACAAACAACTGTGGGGAAAGAAATGCAAGTAAGCAGAAGCAAGAATAAATTCAGAAAGGGGCAGTGAACACCACAGACTACTTTCAAAGTACAGGCATTTTCAACATTAAAACCTAGCTATTGCAGTATCACTATTATGATTCTCTGCATCTTTCAACCCTCACTGGAAGCCAGTTCTGCAAATCAGAGGATTGGAAATGTTGTCACATTTTAAAGCTGACATTTTGACTTTTAAAGTATATTTATATTTCTCTACAATGTTTAAATAAAGCCTACTGAGAAGTACCCTAAAACAAAAATGTTTACAGTTGTAGTATTTATGACAGCAAGAAACTGAGAGCATTCCAAATAGCTTCAAGGAAGAGAAAAACCAAATGAAACATGTGACGATAACAAGATGCAATATTACAGGCCATTAAAGGAAGAGCATGTGAACTATGCTGATATACTTTTTAAGTATTATATATTTTATATGTGTATTATACATAATATAAAATATACACAGAAGGAGTTGAAAAGTAGACCATGAATATGTCCACAGATTATAACAACGTAACAATGCATACATACAATGACAAAATGTAAACCTGAGACAATTAAGGGTTCACCAGGTTCTTAAGCTTATAATTTTTTTAAAAAATGAAAGCATACTAACTTTAACTTATGTGAAATTGAAAATTCTTAATTTTCCTCTTGGAGAAGACATTTCA
Organism: Bison bison bison; assembly: GCF_000754665.1. Taxonomy (NCBI): domain Eukaryota; kingdom Metazoa; phylum Chordata; class Mammalia; order Artiodactyla; family Bovidae; genus Bison; species Bison bison. Next base: position 888,508 of record NW_011494909.1, read on the forward strand.
GTAAAAGTATGTACCAATCAGAAATAATCCATAGCTTTGCAAGTGACCTCTGTGGTCAAACGACTCCCTCCCAGTACACCGCTGGAAGTATGCTTACCTTACATTTTCTCTGTTTTCTCTTTTTCTGAGTTGTCATTTCAATGGCTGTACAGAGCCTAATTTGTCTACTTATAGTCTTTCAGTTTGAATTTCAATGGACTGTAAAAAAGGTAAAATTCTCAAAACTTCTAAGAGAGCTCACAAATTCTTTACTGTTTGAAAACCAAGTTTACCAGTCTGACCAGATTAAAGACAAGCTAGCACTTAACTACTGAGATGCTATTTTGACCATGATTATGTAACAGGTACATACTCCTCATCAGAAATACAGAAGCCCACACCGCATGGAGCATGACAGTGGTCCACAAACCACTGGCCAACCAGAAAGTGCTATCATGGATTTCTGATTAAATGACCTGCCTAAGGTCACACAAGCAGCTCTGAAACAGCAGCAATTCTTCAAAACGCTGTTCACATCCACGCCCATCAGACAGGAGGGTGATCTGTGTATACCCAATAAAAACAAACTCATGCCTCTCTAACTGGACAAAGGAATTACAGGGAAATAAATGAGAAATGGCTTCTGTAACTGAAAGATTAAGATAAATGATGATTAAAAATAAAAAAAGCATGCATGCCTATGAGAAGGGAATGAGAAATCAGGAATTGAAAGCATCTCATTGATTAGAACAGTGATAAAAACCTGAATACTAACTGCATGCTTTTCTAGAGTGTTCAGTACATATGAACCTCTAAAGTATGTATAAAAATAACACTAACATCTCAGCCTTGCTCATGCGTGCATGTGTGCACACACACACAACTCAGTTTGGACCAAATAATACTTACCTCTACCCTGTCCCATGCACACTGATACTGTCTATTCTTTTTGAAAACTGTAATCAAGACCCCCTATTTAGATCCCAAAACTCAATAGTGGAAAAACACTGACCATGTGAACGAAACAAGAATAATTAAGGTGAGAAATACCTTACATAACAGCATGCAAACAGTTTTCAAAATCTCTAGGTGAAAACACACTGATCCAATCATATCTCTTCAGTGAATCCACACATTTTCAATGTTAGCAATGCCTTAAAAAGAGGCAATGGGTCACTACCCATATGTATCATCAAACATGAAAAATTTCTCTATACATTAACACTAGAAGAATTAACCACAGGACAAATATTTGTGCACCTGAATTTATGTAAACAACTTAGTATATACCCACTTTATTTGCTTTGTTCCAGAAATTTAACTCCTCCTTGATTTCTGGTACTGAAAAATTAAAATAGCTTAACTCCATTTTCTCTATCAATTCAAATTCATAACTGACTATTCAAGAAGTCAATACTTTACCCTAGAAGTGGTCAGCTGAAATTCCTAAGAATATAAATATGCCCTTACTAAAACACTAGAAAAGTTTTACTGATGTATAATGTTCTAAGAGCTAGATAGATGCCAATTCCGAGTGTCTTTTAAAGAGCAGGGTTATTCTAACTATGATCATAAAGCGAATGCTATCATAGAAACAAAATAAGGCAAGAACTGGTGTATCAGCATCCTTACACTGAAGTACTGAAAGATACTAAAACCAGTTTCCAGAGGACCTTCTCTCCCCATCTACTGTAACACTTCTTCCTCTAATTCCCAGGGGTTTTAAGTTTGCCACTCAAGGTGTTTTTTAAATGAAGAAATGACAAAGCTATCCTTTAAAGAAATGTACCTTGTTCCAAATGGGAACTCACTAGGGGCTCAGAAAACTTCCTTACAGTCCATTAAAAATGCCTCCCCTGAAAAAGACAAAATATTTCCACTTCATTTAGAAAAGCCCTATGATATGTGTTAATGAATAACATATAAATACCGCAACAATCCCTTTCTGCTTGGTCTAATTCATACTCACTATCCAATCTTCTTACTATGATTTGCTTCCCATGTAAGGTTTCCTATTAAAAAAGATGGTTAACCATGCCAATTGAAAATGGTAACATTTCTCAATACATATATACATATATGTATACACACACTAGTAAAAGAGTGTTTTAAACTATTTTTCTGATCTTAATCTTTTGACCACTAAAAAAATGTTTTCCTAAATTAATCCTAATTTCATAGAGTGAACAAGAGGCATTTCCTAGATAACTAGGACCCTAGATGTTCAGTGTTTAACTTACACAAGCTTCTTTTCAAAATATAGTAAATACTATTAGATAACTTAAATACAATGCATTCCTGGGTAACTTCTCCAAAGGATTTTTAAGGACTGCATTAGAAAAATGGAGTCCTCAAATATCCTTCAAACTTTACACATTTTAAGATTCTTAGTGGAGGAAAAATGATGCTGGCCTTTAAAAATTCTATTCCAACATATCCATTTAAAAAACCCACAGGATATATACATGTGTGCTTATATGGTATTTCACTGATTACAAGATACTATTATTTGTAACATTATTATGTGTGCCACTAAGAAAGGAAAAAATACTACAGTTAAACTATGACAATAACCTGTTATAAAGAGTTTTTATTGTCTGCTTATAAAAAAGTTTAGACTTAGATGTTTATCATCTAGCTTGCTCTTTCTGTGCCTGTTTATATATAGTAACTGTTCAATAACAAATCACAGTAGACTGTTGCAAGACATTTTAAAAAGCAATTAAACCCAACAGCATGTTGTATCAACAATGTACGTAACCCAGTGATGTAAGGATGATACAAACAGCTGTGACCAAGCTGACATACACACGCGGGCAGTGACCACCATCACAATGACTGCCTGGCTGACAGCACGGGTAAGAGACCATCAGGTCTAAGAAAACATCCTGATTTCAGAGACATCAAAATGTGCATCTTAGAGTCAGTGAAATACAGCTGATAGAGCCGTAATTCTTTTATTACATGTCTACACTTTATTACAATAAATTTTAATTTTTTACATCAATACAACTTATATGTTACTTCAATAATCAAAATATAATTAAGTAAAATAATTCAAAAGTAAGAAAATGACTATATTAGTCATCTAAAGAATTGTTACCAAAAAAAAACTGTTTTTGTTATCTCTGTATGAAAAACTGGATTTCTTACCTGAATGATGATAAGAAGACAGATTCCAGCACCCATTTCAGCAGGATCCCCATACATGCCCGTCATGACATACACAATGGCTTGCCCAATGGTAATGATCATACCAAATACTGACGAAAACGGGGGAAAGGAGGACATACTTACAACCAAAGGTAAAGAAAGACTAGAAAAACACCTTTACCACAAAATTCTCAAATTTGGGAAAGACTCTTTAGTTGTACTGATACTCACATTTCTGGGCTCCATTGAACAAGGCTCTGTCTTTGGGTGTATCTCCAACTTCAATGATTTTGGCTCCAGCTAACAACTGCATGATCAAACCAGATGTTACAATTGGGGAGATGCCCAATTCCATTAAAGTTCCTGTAAAGGAAGGGGAAAGAAGTAAATAATCTTTACTATACCCAACGGATACAACCAAGCAACTTAGCACGCATGGCACATACCCAATAGAGATTAGTGAGAATTTGTGTTAATGAGATTGTTAATGATTTATTAACACAATCTCACAACACATTGACTCAAAATTACTATAAATACCACAAAAATGTAAATTTCTGTAAATTCTAAACTTAAATTGTGAAACCATTTGAAAGAAGTAGTCCAAGATTTATGTCCAAAATCACTGTTCTTAAAATTTACACTAAACATTTTAATGCAGAATTTTAAAATTATATACTGTCCAAAAATTAAATACCAAGCTAGTAAGAAATGATACTGAAGAATAGTTGTGTCTCTCTCAATTCAAAATCTAAAATTATATAAAAAGTCATCAAAATCAATGTTGTAGAATATTTAATGGCATAAAAATGTTAATGACATACTGGATAGGAAAAAGTACTCAAAAATAGTATGTAGAGTTTGATTGACTATTTAAATGGAAAATCATCTCCTGTTATTTTAGTTTGGCTATCATGATGCTTGTACTATTAATGAACTTATCTACAAAACAGAGTCACAGACATAGAGAACAGACCTGTGGTTGCCAAGGGGGAGAGGGGTGGGAGGATCGACTGGGAGGTTGGATTAGCAGATAAAATCTACTATATAGAAAAGATAAAACGCCAAGGTCCTTCTGTGCTCCAGTCCTCCTGTATAGCACAAGGAACTATACTCAGTGTCCTATTATAAACCATCATGGAAAGAAATATATAAAAAAAAGTATGTAAATGTATAAGTGAATCACTTTGTTGTACAGCAGAAATTAACACATTGTAAATCAACTATTTTTGAATAAAATAAAATTTTTAAAAAGATGTTTTTATTGTTATTTTTACTCAGTGGATTTATGGATAATTTTTTTCTTTTTTTTTTTTTTTTTGCCTCTATTTTCTAAAATTTTTCATTGTAGAAAATAAGCATTACACTTTTAGCAAAAAAAAAAAAAAAAGAAAGAAAGAAAGAAAACCAAATACACCAAGCATGTAAGATAATATGCAAAACTAACAATTCCATATAGCCAAGACCACGTTTCCATTGGTCGTTCTGTCACATCACAACCTTAATTCCTGACTTTTATAAATGCTGAAAAGGTGCCTTTAATATGAGAAAGATTTCATCTTAAATGGACTTCATGTGTTTTTCAAATACTTCTTTAATGGTAAAGAGATAAAAACATGTCATTGTTAAAACTAGTAGGCAGGTGGGTAGATGTCTTTTTACATCAAATCACCAAAATTTAAACTGCAAATAAATCTAGTCCAAAAATTAGTCCAATCAAACTTAATGAACATTTCATTTAGGAAATATGGCACTTCAACTCAGTAGGGAAAAGAAGAATAAATGGACCTTGGCAAATGACTAGACATGTATAGAAAATTAAGCCTAGATTCCCTATCTCATGACTTCCAACAAAATAAAGGCCAGATATTTAGAAATTTTAACCATAAAAGATAAAAAGCACAAGTACTTGGAGTGAATATGTTCATAGTCTTGGAAGAGAAAAAGCCTTTCAAAACATGACAAAATACCTAAAAACCACAAGGAAAAAGATGGACGATATGATTAGATACAACTGTGAAACCTCCATGTGGCCAAAGACAGGATAATAGTTAAAAGAAAAATATTCAGACGCAAGTAACAAAGAGCTCAAATCTTTAAGAGGCAAAGAACTCTCACAAATGGATTTTAAAATGAACAAATAACAACAGCGAAATAAGTCAACCAGAGAAACAAATACCATATGGTATCACTTACATGTGCAATTTAAAAAATGCAACAAACTAGTGAATATAATAACAAAATAAGCAGTCTCACTGCAAAATCACTGCAGATGGTGACTGCAGTCATGAAATTAAAAGACACTTGCTCCTTGGAAGAAAAGTTATGACCAACCTAGACAGCATATTAAAAAGCAGAGACATTACTTTGCCAACAAAGGTCCATCTGGTCAAAGCTATGGTTTTTTCAGTAGTCATGGATGGATGTGAGAGTTGGACTATAAAGAAAGCTGAGCGCAGAAGAATTGATGCTTTTGAACTGTGGTGTTGGAGAAGACTCGAGAGTCTCCTGGACTGCAGGGAGATCCAACCAGTCCTTCCTAAAGGAAATCAGTCCTGAATATTCACTGGAACGACATATGCTGAAACTGAAACTCCAATACTTTGGCCACCTGATGGGAAGAACTGACTCATTTAAAAAGACCTGATGCTGGAAAGATTGAAGGCAGGAGGAGAAGGGGACGACAGAGGATGAGATGGTTGGATGGCATCATCGACTCAATGGACATGAGTTTTAGTAAACTCCGGGAGTTGGTTATGGACAGGGAGGCCTGGCGTGCTGCAGTCCATGGGGGTGCAAAGAGTCGGGCACAACTGAGCGACTGAACTGAACTGAAGCAGTCTCACAGATACGGAGAACAAACTAGAGGGTAGGGCTGGGGGGTAGGAGCACAATATAGGGGTTGAGGAGTGGGAGGTTAAAAACTACAGGGTGTAAGACAGGCTCAAGGATGTATTGTACAACACAGAGAATATAGCTATCCCTTCCAAAAAAAAAAAAGAAAAAGAAAAAAGAGATAAATGGCACAGCCACTCCCAGTAATGTTCTTTTCTCAGGAAAATACCAACATAGGAGGAAATCCCAGCACCCAAATCTATACTAAGTAACCCTGAAACTCTAAACAAGGCTGGCTGGGTCAGATGTAAATTGTGGTAACCTGGAATTATGAACTGAGAACTGAAGAACCCAGGAGCTGCTGAAGCTAAATCAAAGACAATGTTCCCAGCTAGCCCCTGATGCTGAGGTCTGAAGACTGTCTGATTCTCTCTCCCCAAGGCTAAGCTATTCTACCTCCTCTTTGGATTTCAAAAATAACTAGTATCCTTCCAATAAATTTCAGTTTTATGTTTAAACCACTCAGTCATTTCCTATGATTTATAACAAGTCCACTCACAGAAGAAATACAAATATTCAATAAAAATATAAGACGATGCACTAGTATGGAGGCAAAAGAAAAGCAGCACACACCTCTGTTGGATGCAAGAATAACTCTCATCCAGTAGAAAGGATCTGCAGAATCTGATGACATGATTCCAAACAGTGGTATCTATAAGATTACATAAAATAGTTCATGAAAAATGTATTATACAAACTAAGTTTGAACTTAATAATGCATTCACTCAATATGTGCAATACTTAAAAAAACACTACTTCTCAAGTTCTCTAACCAAACAAGAATACTTTAAATGTATAGTTTTTTTAGGGAAAATACAAACAATGGAAATTAGTACTTTTCACCAGTAAATTTTACTGGTGAAATACTCCTTATCAGTATGGAGATGTGCTGCACACAATCTGAATATATGCAACATTACTGAACTGCACACTTAAAATGCTTAAGATGTGGAGAAGGAAAGGGCAACCCACTCCAGTACTCTTGCCTGGAAAATCCCATGGACGGAGGAGCCTGGTAGTCTACAATCCATGGGGTCGGACACAACTGAGCGACTAGACTTTCAAACTTTTCAAACTCTCAGGTACTGATTAAATGCTTTACATAAAAAGCAAAATAAAATAAAATGGTTAAGATGATAAATTTCATGTTTTTTGCAATTAAAGAAAATGTTCTTTATCCTTAAAGTTTAGGATATAACTACCAAGTCACAGAATAATTTTGCAAAGCTATGGGTACAAATGACAGCCAAAGCCATGCTCCAAATGTAAGACTGAAGACAGTATACACAGTAGAATGCAGCCATTAAAAATTATACTATGAAAAAAAATCTTTTTAATTATACTATGAAGCTTATATTAGTATCAGGATGTGTTTATGTTGTGGTAGTAAGTAGAAAAGAGTGGTTCTCAACCTGGGGCAACTTAGTCCCCCAGGGGATATCTGGGAATTGTCTAGGAAGACAATTTTGGTTGTCCCAACTTGAAGGGATGCTAATGGCATCTGCTGGGTAGAGGACCCTCACAAGACGACACTAACAAAAGTCTAATGAGAGAGACGAGCCCATTTACGGCATTTCTCTCAGCTGATCTCACCTCCCTCCATTCTCTCAAGCTAAAAAATACTATGGAGAACGACAGACCCCAAACCCTTAAACTGCATCTGGGAAGGGAAAATAAACCTGTTGGAGATTCAGTGGAAAGAGAACCAAGAAATCATCGGTCCTGGGCAGAATCCCCAAGCATGAGAAAGACAGAAAGGTACAGCTTGGCAACTCTGTAAATCCATTACAAAAAAATAATAATAATAAATAACATAAAATACGTAAATTAAGGGCAAGAAAAGTCATGAGAAATGTGACTCTTCAAGTAATATAACTCAAGTTATGTTTCTTCTTCTTGAGTTTTCTTGGGTTCTAGCTGTAAAGGTGAAAATATTTACTATCTGGCCTTTTACAGAAAAAATGTTTGCAGACCCTTGGGTTAAACGATTCAATAAGTTCAAACCAATAAAAATCATAATCCCAGTAGGCTTTCTTAAAGAAACTGACAAGCTGATTTTAAAATTCAAATGAGTGACTGAAAACTGACAAAATCATTCTGAGAAGAAAGAGCAAAGTTGGATGACTTTTACAACCTAATTATAGGATTCAGTCTAAAGCTACAGTAATCAAAACAGTTATGGTTTACCATAATGATGGAATATGATCAATGGAACAGAACTGAGAGTACAAAAACAGATCCATGCTTAAATGGCTAACTGATTTTCAACAACGATGCCAAGGTTAATTCAATGGAGAAAGGATAGCCTTTTCAACTGGCCTGTCCATATAGAAAGAAATGAGCCCTAACCTTACCACATGCCATACATAAAAATTAACTTGGAACAGACCATAGACCAAAACATAAAAGCTAAAACTATTTAGATGAATACAGGAGAAAATCTTCACAATACATGTATCTGATGAAGGACTTATATCCAGAAAATATTTTAAAAGGCATACAATTCACTAATGGGACAATAATGCAATTTTTTTTAACAGGAAAAAGATCTGGGGAGAAAACACTTTACAAAAGATGAACAAATACTCAATTAGTATATGAGAAAGCTGCTCAATATCATTTGTAAAGGAAGTAAAAGTTAAAATCTTACCGTGGAGAAAAGGGAACCTTCCTATACTTTGATGTAAAATGAAAACAGGAGGTTCCTCAAAAAACTGAAAATAGAGCTAACATATAATCCAGCAATCTTACTTCTGGGTATATATCCAGAAAAGGTAAAAATTCTAATTCAAAAAGATACATTCACCCCAGTGTTCATAGTGGCACAAATTACAATAGTCAAGACATGGGAGCAACCCAAAATGTTTAAGGGCTGGTCAGTAGAAGCAAATACAATGGTTTGGCTTTGGAGGATTTATAATTAAAACATGCTATTTACAACATGATTAAAAGCAAACAAAAAGGAAAAATATCTGCACGATAACTGTCAAAGGTTTAACACTTTTATATATAAAAACTTGTCATAAACCAAGTTTTAAAATCTTAAGAAGAAAATGAATAAAGATCATTAACTGAAATCTAAGGGAAAAAGAGAAAATATGTTCAAACCCACTAGGAAACCAAAAGAAATACACAGTAGAAGAATCATTTCACTATCAACTCAGATTGAAATGATGATTCTCCTATGTACAATAGATGAAACGAAGAAGCAATCTAAATGTCCATCAACAGAGGAATGAATAAAAGATGTGGGTTGTATGTATAATGATGATGCTCCTATGTACAATAGTTAAGACACAGAAGCAATCTAAATGTCCATCAACAGAGGAATGAATTAAAGAAGATATGGGCTGTATACACAGAGAGAGAGAGAGAGAGAGAATGGAATACTACTCAGCTGTTAAAAAGAATGTAGCAACATGGATGGACCTACAGATGATCATACTAAGTGAAGTAAGTCAGACAGGGAAGATAAATACCATACGATATCACTTATATGTGGAATCTAAAATATAACACAAATAAATGTATTTATAAAACAGAAACAAACTCATAGACATAGAGAACAGACTTATGGTTATCAAGGGCTAGGGGAGAGGGATGAAATGTAAGTTTTGGATTAGCAGAGGCAAACTAGTATACACAGGGTGGATAAACAAATACTGTATTGCACAGGGAATTATAGTCCATTCAATATCCTATATTCAGTATCTGCTATACATCAGAAACACTGTAAATCAACTATACTTCAATAAATAATTTTCTAAAAAGATAATGCTCAAAATAATTCAGTGTATTTACTATTTGAACTAAAATTAGCTTCTCAAATTATAACCAACCAAGACCTGAGAATAACAGTACAGACATTTATTCAGTGTTTGGTTACATACCTGACAACATACTAAGAAAATGAAGAGAGTTATAGCAGTCCATAGTACCTTCTCTCTAAACTGGATCTGTGCAACAAAATACAAAACTACCAATCAAAACCAAGAAACAGCAAATATAAAAAAAAGGCAAAAACGCATATTAAGGCTTAACCAGCATTCTCCATCATGACATGCTCTTATTATTTACTCTTAAAATACTCTCACCCTAGTGAGTAGCAGCTAAAGCAAACAGCTAAACTTCTCAAGCATCTTTCTTTACTTGGATCTGAGACCTAAGTACTATAGTTTAAATACAGGCAGGCCTTAATACACTGCACCATGTTAGCTGAAACTGAAAAGGATAAAAAGACACACATCCAATATTCACACATTTCAGTTAACACCATACTACACAAAGCCATCACTTATTGTAATAAGTGATATCATATGGTATTTGTCTTCCTGTCTGTAATATTATTTGGTGAGTATTTCATAGACTATGAAAAGCTATAGTTTCTTAGCATACCTTACATGTAATGGGAACAACTGTTTTATAACCTCAAATAAACTTAAAAAAAGAAATATATTTCTGAATATTATAAAACAGTTTAACAAAAAGTTTTACTTATCTCTTTCTGGTCCCTATTCTGGTTAGTTCCATGAGAAATTGAAAGTACAGTAAAAGAGGAACATCTGGGATTAACAATATTTCTAGAATCGAAATGCCTTACTTCCAAAAGTCCACAATGATGGATGGAAGAACAAATGGATGCAGTCTCCATCTTTTGAATGCATGTTTGTGATTTTTTTTCTCTGCACTGAATGAATCAAGAAATGAGAGGTATTCACCTGCCCAGCTGCGATCCATTTATGTGAAACGGTTGGTATGTTGGTATGCGTGAAAACTGACCCATGAGACTGGGTCATTTCTAGTGTGGTGGATCATAATAGGCAGGAGAACACTGTATCTTATCTAACACACAGGCCAAAGAAACATAAGGCTTGGAAATGCTACAATTTAGAGAACAGTTGCTGTGGAAACCATGAGATAAACTATCTAGATTTAAAAGGTCTACACTAGTTTTCTTCACTTTTATGCCTCTTGTGAAGAGAAGGAACAGGCATTTTTCCAGTTACAACCAGAAAAAGGTTGAGGAAAATAAATCAATGTAGCTAGTTTAACAGAGTAAGTCACTTGGCTACCCCCTATATTACAAAAATATTATACTTACTTTCCTTTCAGGTTTCTGAATTTCCGGTAGAACTGCACAGAAAGGTTTGATAACTTCTAAAAATTTGACTGTTTAAAAAAAAAAAAGAATAAATGCCCCTATTACAAAGTTTTAAAAAAGATTTTTATTTTTGCAGAATCAAATACAAATGTTCTTTTAATGGCAATCCATCCCATTCCCACCCCCAAAATGAATTAATCATAATGCTCTCCATTTCAAAGTAATTTGCTTCCTCATGCTTGAATCCCACCCCTTTACATATACAGAAAAGGAGTAATTCAGTCAGCATCTCTACATCAAAAGGAGCAAAAGCAGTCAACCAACAAGAACATGCATCATGGAAGGAAACGGGCCATAAGAGGACGCAAGTACAAGAAATGAGCTGAAACTGCAGGACTGACAATCTGGGACTGAAAGATGCTGAAATGCATAAGTGAGAAATATCACACCCCAGCGGTGAAAGTGCCAAGTCCTAACCAGACCACCAGGGAATTGCCTAGACAGGTTTTTAAAAGTACTGTATACAATCTCTACTTCATTTCATTAAGTCACTATTCATTGCTTGGATGCTCTCCCATATAAGAAAACCTCAAAGTACTTGTGCATGTTCAATCCTCAGCCCAGAGAATGATGACTACATTTCAATAGAAAGTACTGTTTTCCCAGACAACTCATAATGTATAAAAGTAAGATAGACCAAACTTCAGGATAGGCACTCTTCTGGCATGGCTATAATTTGAGAAGTCAAGTCCTGCCAAAGAACTGGAGGATGAAGGTGATAATCATTCAGCCTCTGCTAGTGTCTGTAATGTGCAGAAAAACAAAAATCCACAACTAGGTTATTAGTTAAGATCATTCTTCCCTTACACATACAGGATTCTACGTACTAACATCATGAAATTGTTTTAAAACTGACATGAGCAATTACACTTCAGCCAGTTAGCCAAAAGTTGACTAAAACATCTTTTTTGTTGTTGCTCTTGTTGTTGTTGAATTTATGTTACTGAAGTATAGTTGATTTGACTATACTATCTTTTTATACAATCTCTCAAAGTGATGGCGGCCACTGATGTTTGACAGAGGAATTCATAAATTCTCATAAGCAGGTTATTTGTTACCCGAGTACCATTTAAGACGACTAGGAAAGCAAATCTGAATATTATCAAAGTGTTCATCTCTACTACAAAACAAATGTCAATCACATCAGGAAACTTCCTAGAATCCCCTTAACCCTTTTCCTTCCCACTTCAACCTAAGCTACCCTCCCAGATTTCTTGGTTTATGGTCATCTGTGTTGGAATATTCATGTTCAAGCAATGCTTTTTTGTCTGCCACCTCACTCTTCCTATGTTGTAGAATTTAACGCTTCATACTGCAAATTCAAGACCAAGGGTCTCCTATTCCTTCTAAGCTTTCCGCAAATGTCCACTAGTTAGCAGGCCAGTGGGTGCACGGCTTGGGTTTGCGGTAATCCGTTCATCTAACAATCACCCCAACGGCTAGGTAAGTATATTTGTGAAGATACGTGGTGTTGAGGGTTTGGGGAAGGGCCCTCGAAAGATTCCCATTATATAAGGCCTTGTCCCTAAGGCGTATACGACCTGACACACGTTGAGTTTTCAGTAAACGCTACAGAATGACTGGAATGAAAAATTGAACGAAAACGCTAGGCCACCAATCGCCTCCTTTCCTCCCCTAAAATACACGCCGTGCATCACTTTTTAAAAAATGAAACAAGGCAGGGAGCTTCATTCATCACAACTAATATTCCAAGGGTGATTTGGGAATAAAAATATGAGTTTCCTAAGCTCTTGAAAAATTAAAAGTGGTCCAGGTGTCTCTTGGTTCCTTAACTCCCCGCCCCCAAAACCAATGGCCTCCCCGCGCCGTCCTCCGCTCCACGCCACCCACTGAGATGCGCAGACCCAGGCCTCCCGGTCCTAGCCCCGCAGCCGGCCCGGGCTAAGCCTCGCACAGCTGGAGGAGCCTCGGCTGAGGCCCCCGGCCCGCGCCCTCCGCAGACGCCCGCGCCTCCCCGGCCCACAGGCTAGGCGACCCCGGGCCTGAGCCGGCCCCCCGCTTGCGGCCCGTCGGGGCCCGCGCCCTCGGGAAGGGCCTACCACCGCTACTCACTGCCCATGGCGGCGGCTGGGGCGGCCCGGCGGGGCCCAGCGGCCTCGGCGCGGCCTTCGCTCGGGTCCCAGGCTCAAGCCTCGGCGCCCGCTCGCGACACGCTCCGGCCAGCCCCGCGCAGGCTCCGCCCCTTCCCACGTGACCCGCGTTGTCGCACCCCCCCCAAGCCCCACCCTCTGACGACAGCCTGGCTTTAGGCCGCCTGCGCAGATGACGTCGGCCTCGTTGTCATGACCACCGCCGGCGTGGGCGTCCTTCTGCGGAGCACAGGAGGTGCGACCCTCTAAGGGGCCAGGCTGCCCGGTCTTCACGCTGTGAGCACCTTTCTGAACGCAGGGTCCAGCAAGGGCTGTCTCCTTGACCTCGACCCCCAGGAGGCCCGGGGGTTAGAGTCAGGACACAACCCGAGCGACCGCCCCAGGAGTGCAGGACGGGTTCGATCCCCAGAACTGGAGCCGAGATGCCTCCAGAGCCCGCATGACCCAAAAAAACTTTATTTTGCTTCCATCTTACTGGAACTGCTGGGACGTTTTCAGAAATTTGTCTGTAGTTAATAGAACTTGTGAACTTTTCACTCTTCTACTATGGCCTTCCTGAGCAGCTTGAGGGATCTCAATTCCCCAACCATACATGGAACTTCGCCCCCTGCCTTGGAATGCGGAGTTTTAACCACTGGATAGCGCCCCCACCCCCACACCCCCGCCCCAGATCCTTGTCTGCCTTGTCTAGTCTCTTTTGTCCCTTCGTGGACTGCATAGTGTAAAGGAAAGCAGATAATCTTAGCAATCTGCTAACCCAAATTTTAGTTCCTCCTACTTCTTAACGAGGACAATGAACAACACGGTTTATCTTTAACTTGCAAGTGTTTCTAATGTCAAGAAAAACGCCATATTGCAACAGGTGTTCAATAAACTATTTATTGAGGAAACACCATTCTACTTTTTCAGGATCATTTCTTATTTTTGTTCCATTATAGCTGGTTCTTCATATGAGCCAGAGAAGATGCAGGGGAGCAATGCTAAAGCAATATACTTTAATAAAAAGTCTTCCAAAATTAACTGGTTTGGCATCTTGCTACGGAGAACTAACAGTCCCTTCCTGCAAGGTAATTCAAAATAATGATGCATGTTGCAGTGATAATTGAGAGTAAGAAGGTTAAGATATAGAAGATATATCTCATGGCTCAACTTGGAGATTAACAAGAAACAGACTTAGGAGGTGTAAAGTTAAGACATTTGGAAAGATCTAAATTAAAAAAACTAGTCTTCCATCTAATTTTGTGCTTAGACTTTTGAATTATTTTAACTCAAGAAATCAAGAGATCTGAAAAAAAGATGACCCTGTGCTTTTATTTTTTTTCTAGTTTAATATACAACATTGATAACCATTCTTATTAAATAGATCCTTGTGGTTTTATTGGTTGACATTCATGGTACTAAGTTACATGATTTATGATGTGAATCACTAATCTACTGCTGTGGCTTGAACAACCTACACATTGATTCTAAAAGACACTGACAGTTGCCAGTAAAAGTGGAGAGGGTATTCCAGGGCCTCAGGTACTCTCCCATTTCTGAGAAAACAGTATTATGGCACAAGAATGGTATATGGTGGTTTCTGCAGCACCAAGCCATATAAAGCTAGGAAGTTTGCTGATGTTTAGTTATACTCTCCAGTACTAAGCACAATTTCCGAATAAGGCAATAGATTGGTGATCTCTAGAAGTCCCTGAAGCACCTAACACTGGGAAGTTCCTGCTATCAAAGTGATCCTTAAGTGCCACAAATATACATCATATGACAGCAGGGACTTTTAGAGGTGAGGCTGATCAACCAGTGGCTGAAATCCCCGTATCAGACACCGCCCAGAGTTAATTAAAAATATTAAGGTATTGCGGCAAGATTAAGGGGGACAAAAAAGATACTACGGCAAAGTAGACCACCAATCAATTTCACTGTAGCTACAATTCAATAATAATGTGCTAAGGATCCTACACCCAGAGGTTTATATTTAATAGGACCAATACTTAAGGATAATGGGTAAAATAGTGTTCCTGAAGAACACAAATCAGGAATAATACAGTTTTGCTATAGTGTTTGATAAAACATTTTTCACAGTAGCTGGAAAGCAGCACCAGAGATGACATAAAATTAAAATATAGGTACTCAAGGACTTTGAATAAAGAAGGGAAGATTCATGAAAGTGACACACATTAAGAAAATCTGGAAGAAATACAGCAGTGGGACCCTGGCTCACACTATATGCCTGGGTGTACGTGTATAGGGAACTGTTGGGGTCTTCCCCTGTTCCAGAGCTGTCCTTGGACTTCCCCTGGCATGTGTGTTGTGTTTCAATAGTGACCTGATCAACCCCAAAAAAGAAAACTGCAAATCACTTCAGCCATGTCAGACTCTTTGTGACCCTATGGACTGTAACCCCCTAGGCTCCTCTGTCCATGGGATTCTTGAAGCAATAAATTCATGCTCAAGAACTTTTCCTGGGTACATACAGTTAATTAGAAAGAGGAAAGTCTAAAGACATCTGGTTCAGGACCCAGTTCTACAACTCACTCTGATCTAAAACAATATAACTAACATATGGCACATTTAAGCAGGAAAGTGACTTGTGGGATTCATGTCTCAAAGAACAATTCCTTTGGCTGTTCCATGTATTCTAGATTTACCTCTCCTCCACCCTCATCAGTCTCAATGTCTTCTAGGAATACAATCTTTTCATGGTACCTAGCGAGTGGAGGAGACAAGCCTTTCTTTTTATGGCAGTTTTCTTATAAGGAAGTAGTGTTTCTTCAAAGGACGTCATGGGTTGAAGGTCTTAGTGAGGATTTCTTCATGCTGCTGTAGGTGAATGGTGCCGATTCCCACAGCCGGTACAGGCAACGCGGGTCGGCTCACAAGACGGAGCTATTGTGGAAACAGAAAAGAAATAAAATGACATCTGAACTTGATCAGACCTCTGCTTAGCTTGCCCAGGGACACAACTGTATTTCTCTTAAGTTGTTTAACCATAAATCACCCTTTTAGAAAGTAATGAGTGACATAAACTAGATTACAGGGAGATCTATGTCACAACTGAAAACTAAATTCCAGGCATGATAAGATGAAACACATTCAGGAATTTGTCCTGTTCTTAGGTAACCGTTACTTGGTTTTAGCTGTAGGGTTTTCTAATTTAGAACTATTCACAGGTGAAAATGATTGGAGCCTCGTAAGCTGGTATCTGATGTTGAAGCTGAAACTCCAGTACTTTGGCCACCTGATGCCAAGAGCTGACTCATTTGAAAAGATCCTGATGCTGGGAAAGATTGAGGGCAGGAGAAGAAGGGGACGGCAGAGGATGAGATGGTTAGATGGCATCACTGACTCAATGGACTTGAGTTTCGGTAAACGCCAGGAGTTGGTGATGGACAGGGAGGCCTGACGTGCTACAGTTCATGGGGTTGCAAAGAGTGGGACATGACTGAGCGACTGAACTGAACTGAAGCTGATATCAAGTAACTTGAGTTCTAAACAAAGCAGAATAGAAAGACAAACAGAAGCAAGCATGATTGTTCTTCTCTTGGGTTTATCTTCCTAAAACATAACTAAGAACTTGGCCTTTGATGTTTACCAGCCTTGCAGGTGGGCCTGGAATAAGTGTTATTGTAAAACAAGCCAGGTCATGGCTCTTCTCCCCTGGGGCTTGGTTACTAATCTTTGGGACAAGAATGCTGAGTAGGCTAATGAGAAAGGTAGCCAACAGGTAGGTCTTCTACCTTTTTGAGTATAATCAATGTTTTTGTTTTGTTTTTTTAACATAATACTAGTAGGTACACATACACAACTTGCTGAACACTCAGAAGTTTAGTCTGAAAGAGGAGCCTAAAACTAGATTTTATATTTTAGTTTATCTTTATAGAACTTTGGACTGATAATAGGGGATAAACCTATTTGTTGGCACTCCAGAGGAAATGGGACACACACAAAACACTGCAAGGAAGAGCTGTTACCTTGCAGGCCAGCTGCTTCTCAAACCTTGGAGAAACAAAAAACCAAGGACCCATGTTCTGAGGCTCCTCTTGACTCCAGATAACATCTATAATAGAAGAAATTTCATCTCAGTACAGCGAGTAAATGTATATACAACATACTACACACACAAAAACACACAATATGTATGTGTGTGCACATACATACACATACCATACATGCTATCTATATATGTATATATACATACATATACATATATATATGCACATACATACACACACACACATATATCCTCAATACATACCTTTCTAATATGGCACAGTGTTATCTTCTTTTTTTTGAGAAATGCATAGTCATATATCCATCACCATCACCACATCACCACAATGATATAGAACAATCCTCTCAATCCCAAATATCCCCTCATTCTGTCCTTTATACTCAACTCTTCCTCCCACCCCTAGCCTCCAGCAATCACTGATCTTTTCTCTATCCACAAAGTTCTGCCTTTTCCAGATCAAGCAGATAAATGGAATCACACAGCCAGCCTTTTGGGTCTGGCTTCCATGAATTAGCAAAATCCATCGGTGATTTTGCCAACCGCAATAGTTCACTCTCTTTCATTGCTGAGGATTAAGATATTGTAGGGATGCACATCCTTCACCAGTTGAAGGATGTTCGAATCATTTCCAGTTTGGGGAAATTATGAATAGAGCTTTCTATTGACATTCACACACGGATTTTTCCTTTCTCTTGGGTAAATACCTAGGAGTGGGACCGCTGGGTGGTACAGTAACTCTGTGTGTAACTGCATGAGAAACTGACAAACTGTTTTCCAGAGTGACTGGATGGACCAGTCTGTATCCCCCGCAGCAGTGATTGAGGGTACCAGTTGTCCTGCATCATTATCAGTCCTTCATATTGTTTTGTTTCCCTTTTAGTTATTTGAATTGGTATGTAGTCATATCTCACTTTAGCTTAATTTGCATTTCTCTATCACTGATTATGTTGAGGATCCTTTCATATGGTTATTTGCCATGTGGTTCTTTGGTAAAATGCCAGTTCAATTCTTTTGCACCTTTTGAAAAACTGGATTGTACGTTTTCTCACTGTTGAGTTTTCAGAGCTCTTGAAACATTCTGGAGACTCCTTTGTCAGATACGTATACTTAAAAATATTTTCTCCTAGCTTTCAGCTTGTCTTTTTTATATTCTTTGCAGTGCCTTTCACAGTGCAGAAGTTTTTCATTTTGGTAAAATCCAGTTTTTCTTTTCTGGAACGTGCTTTTGGTATTATGTCTAAGAACTTTTTGCCTAACCCAAGGTCATAAAAATTTTCATCCATTTTATTCTAGAAATTTTATAGCTTTACATTGAGGTCTGTGATCTACTTTAAGTTAATTTCTGTGTGGGTGCATATAGATATCCAATTATTCCAGCCCCACTTGCTGAAAAGGCCTTTCTTTTACAATCATACTGGATTTATCATAAATGATAGTATAGCATTGACAGTACACATTCCTCCAAACTCAAGAAATTAGATGTCATATGAGAGGGAGGGAGACTGAAAGGGACACCAGAAAAGACATGGAGACATTGGCTTTAGCTGACCTATTTTCACATCTCCAGATTCCATGAGAGGTAACTTTCTAGTAACTCTCACTTCCCCTGTACCAGTTTTTCATTTGAGATATTCCAAATACATTTCAGGTATCTTAAAAACAAAGAGCTGAACAAGAAGGACTCTTTACCTCTAACGTGTTTGTATTTGCTCATCTCTTGCTGCAGCGAATCCAGCGGGAAAGGACAGAGTTCTTCTATTCGGATGATGGCAAAGTCATGCTTCCTGGCCTCCAAAGATTCTCTTTGCTTCATCAGGGCATAGAAATGTTTGCCACAGCAGAACACCAGACTCTTAACCCTGTTGGGCAGAAAAGGGACAATTGGGTGGGGGAGAAGTATCTTAAAATAAGAATTGTAGGGATTGCCCTGGTGGTCCAGTGCTGAGACTCCATGCTCCCAATGCAGGGGACCAGGTTCCACCCCTGGCCAGGGAACTAGGTCTCACATGTGGCAACTAAGAGTTCGTCTGCTGAAACTAAAGATCCCGTGTGCTGCAACTAAGACCTGAGAAGCCAAAATAAATTTTTAAATAATTTTTTTTTTTAAGGTAAGAATTGTAGCAGAAGAAAGGAGGGACCACAGAGATTAAAATGCTTTGCCTCTGAAGCAGTGGGGGTGCTGTAGTGGGGTTCAGTCATGCTATGCAGTGGGAAACCTTTAGTAACATATACTCCAAAATTCACTCTTGTGTGTATAATCTAACTCCTACACCATAGACTTAAAGGACTTATGTTTCAGAATAGAGATTAGGGTCATTTGGTTCACTTAACACGGACGAGTTCTCCCACTCGTCACAAATCCACTGCAGAGTATGAAAATAGAGCTCCACTTCAGATTACTTTTTTGGATCCACAGATGAATCTCCAATGACCGGTTTGAATGTTGTTCCTGGTGCCATTTCCTGAAGAGTTGATACAGCTGCCTAAGGAGGGGGAGAAAAAGACACAAATCTATCAACCAATGGACAGGAGTTGAAGATGCTTTTACTTACAAGGGATCTTTCCAAGAACTAGTGTCAAAATTCTCTCCTGGGGCTATAAGTAAACATATGTACTGATAAACATAGTATCTTTCTCAAAAGTATCTGTTCTGCATACTTCAAGGTAAAATTGTTTCTCTGAAGTTACAGACTATTACCTTTTTGTCCGGTGCCATGGTAAAATTTTAACAATTAGAATTTCTGTTTGATGACTCAACTGGATTATCAATTAAAAATCTGCCTTAATCTGTGGGAATCAGAAACACTATATAGAATTTGTATTGTAAGCCAGCATAGCTAAGGTAGTGCAATTATTTCTGTCTTTAGGATTTTGATGATAATTTATAAACATAAACATCAATCAGAACAATATATGGATATTGTGAAAAGAAATTTTATTATTGAGCTCAATTTAAATATATACTTGTTGGGAATTGCCTGGCGGTCCTGTGGTTAGGACTCAGCACTTTCAGTGCCAAGGGCCTGGGTTTCAATCCCTGGTCAGGGAACCAAGATCCCAAAATAAATACTTATAAAGAACTTAAAGTAGAAAACTGATGAAGCCCAAGGTGAAGGATTTGATCTTTTCTGCTGTCATCTAAGTTAGTTTCCTTATAGTCTAGTCCCAGCTGAGTATATGACATTTAGTTGAGGTCATTGAGGACAGCCATCTAAATGCTGGAATATTGTGATATAATCTAAAAAAATTATATTAGCTATTGCTAAGTACCTCAGTTGTGTCCAACTCTGTGACCCTAATGGACTGTAGCCCACTAGGCTCTTCTGTCTATGGGATTCTCCAGGCAAGAACAGTGGAGTGGGTTGCCATGCCATCCTCCAGGGGATCTTCCTGACCCAGGGATTGAACCCAAGTCTCTTAAGTCTCCGTCCTTGGCAAGTGGGTTCTTTACCACTAGCATTACCTGGGAAACCCTAAAGGGGACACTCTGGCTACATAACAGGAGGCAATCTTTCTCCTTTCTGAACCAGAGTCCTTTGTCAGTCCCCACTTCCTATAGCAGGAATGAAAAGGAACTGGAGTTCAGAGTCATGTACCAAACTGGTGTGGGGTTTTGGTACCACTTGACAGGTGTACCTCTGAGTCATGTCTGCCACATGGCAAGTCACCTCTGAGTAGGCCATGCATGGAGAGGGTTGGCTGTGTATATTATATTCTGCTAGATCACTGTACCAATTTTCAGGAAGAAATCAGATTTCAGTACTGATACTGCTGACTTTCCACTAACAAAAGGACTTACGTGTCTAATGAAGATATTTGATGAATTAATAAGCATAGTTTTTCATTTTAAAATCTATAGACTAGCTGTTGGTATTTTTTAAATTCCCCAAGGAAGGTTTCACTTATTTGTTTAATAAACTGTATATTAGACCTGGGGAGAGGGGTGGAGCATTAGGGCCAGAAAATGAATTCTTATTCTCAATTTCAAACAGCAAAAGAAATTCTCAGTAAAACTTTTAACAGTTCACTCAATACCTAATAATATATATATATATAAAATATATTTAATATCATTAGTCTCCTTTTAGGTATGAGAGAGGGAGCAGATGACAACCTTAGGGATACAATGAAAGTTGGGTTCAAGAATCACAGATGTATATAATTCTTAGAAATAAACTATAGTAACTTTACATTTTGACGTGGCCCCTTTCACATTGATATTTCAAATATCAGTGTCAAGAGAGCCCCATCAGAAAGACAGCATAAAGGGACTTCCCTGGCGGTCCAGTGGTTAAGACCATGTGATCCCAAAGCAGGGGGCTCAGTTTCAATCCCTAGTCAGAGAACTAAGATGCTGCATGCCACATGTAATGGCCAAAAACCAAACAAGCAAAAAATGGAAGAAAGAAAGGGATTGCATTCACTTGTCTCAAATGTTCCGTGATGTTCCTTAAGCCACCTCAAAACACACAGGGTTGTTCTCAGAGAGAACAAGTAGACCAAACAAATGAACTGCTGCCATTGGTGAAAGAAGCTGAGAAGCATTCCCTCATTATTGACCCCTGAGGCTGGGCTGGGACAGGTGAGGTGTCTGGAGCTCCACACACAAGCGGGTGCTCACTCTGGGAGAGCTCCAGTGCCCACAACCAACAGTGAGACCAAGGGTCACCTCACTCCCCTCCAAATGCTGGAAACCACCGAAAAAGACAACTGTGAAGCCAAATCCCTGGCAGCTTCTCTCAACACCCATCACTTCCAAACACACACTCTCTGACCTTGGTGAGAAGCACACAACAGTCTCATACAGCCAAGTCCTGAACGACACAGTCCACCTCACCAATGGCATCCCAATAAACATGAACATTTGATTCTAATTCAGACTCTCATACAAAACTGAAAAAAATGATAGCAGATGGGATAAATACATGCTTCAGTTCAGTTCAGTCGCTCGGTCGTGTCCGACTCTTCTCGACCCCACGAATTGCAGCACGCCAGGCCTCCCTGTCCATCACCAATTCCCAGAGTTCACTCAGACTCACGTCCATCGAGTCAGTGATGCCATCCAGCTATCTCATCCTCTGTCGTCCCCTTCTCCTCCTGCCCCCAATCCCTCCCAGCATCAGAGTCTTTTCCAATGAGTCAACTCTTCGCATGAGGTGGCCAAAGTACTGGAGTTTCAGCTTCAGCATCAGTCCTTCCAAAGAAATCCCAGGGCAGATCCCCTTCAGAATGGACTGGTTGGATCTCTTACAGTCCAAGGGACTCTCAAGAGTCTTCTCCAACACCACAGTTCAAAAGCATCAATTCTTCAGCGCTCAGCCTTCTTCACAGTCCAACTCTCACATCCATACATGACCACAGGAATTCTGCCCCTTGAAAACTAGCATATTTGTGTGATTTAAAAACCATTTGTGCGCTTAACACTTAGGGTAAATCAAGAGAAAATGTACCCTTGTGAAGCCAGGAAGTAGATAATTTATATTGTTGCAATGTTCGAAAGGGAGTCTACCTGTGATAAATCATTTCACCAAAAAAGTCTAAATAAAAGTCAGTAAGGGGGCACTCTCCATCCCCCTTCTGATGTCTATGTCAGAACCTTTCTCTGTCCCTTTTCACTTTAATAAAACTCTGCTACACACACAAACACACACACACACACAAAGTCAATGAATAAAACCACTTGTTTTCATCAAAGTACTTTAAATTCCCAACTTGTGACTATAAACATAGCAGTGCTGACACCATTTGGACTTTGAAATGTTTTCTAAAAGATTATTTCTGCTCAGGCTGGGATTCCAGGGTGATAATATCTGCTATGCCTGTCCTTCACAACAATGAAACTACAAGCGACCTGGATTTCTAGTTATTCTTGAAAGGTTAAAAAAAGAGAGACACAGCAGCATGGCCAACTAAAACTAAAGAGACACTTCTATTATTTAGAACTGTAACCAGATATACAAGAGAGGGAAATGCAGGGGAAAATATGGCCAGAGGAGAAAGACTGACAAACCAGCTTTCAGCTTTTTCTACTTACGGGGAGTCTGAGCAGTGTCTTCGGAGAAACAAGGATGAGGGGCTTCCTGAAGTTCCGAATCATCTGTCTCCGGAGCAGGTGGAAGTACTGGGCGGGCGTGGTGGGGTGAGCCACGCACATGTTCACAGTGTCCCCATCCACACCCTCCTCTGTGCTGTCACACATCTGGGAGGGAAGTGAGAGGAAGGAGCCGACAGTCAAGTCAGCTCACTCCATCCCAAGGGCACAGGCTATGCTAAGGAAAACCAGGCATCTCCACGAGATGGAGAGGAGATGTGTCTCTTCCTCACAGAAGAAGACCAGAAGGTAAATGTATGACCCATGAAGAATTCACCAGGAGAGGCCTGATGGCTCCCATCTGCCGAGTCTGTGTGTTCTAACGTGGTTCTTTCCAAACACGGTGGGCTGCAAGAAGCATCTTAAGAGGGGGAAATCCCTGATGATCCAGTGGTCAGGACTCAGTGCTTTCACTGTTTAGGGCACAGGTTCAATCCCTGCTTGGGGTACTAATATCCCACAAGCTGTGTGGCATGGCCAAAAATAATTAAAATTTTAAAAAGAAGCATCTGGAAGGGACTTTTTGAAAAATACAGACTTTGATGCCTGTGGAGTGAATATGTTGGAAGGATGCACTGTCTGAATCTCACTCTCCTGATGAAATAAATGCAAGGATAGTTTGTTTTATAGACAAGAATAAAAACAGCTAACAAGGTTGAAATGCTGAGGATGAGGAAGGAACTCTCAGAAGACTCTGCTGGGACAGAAAGTGGAGGCATGTCTTCTAACCCCAGTTAAGAAGCAGTGGAGAGGAATTCCCTGGCAGTTTATCAGTTAGTACTGGGTGCTTTCACTGCTAGGGCCTGGGTTTGATCCCTGGTCAGGTAACTAAGATCCTACAAGCTGGGCTGCATGCCCAAAAACAAAAACAAAACTGATGACTCCCAAATTGTATCTTTTGTGTACTCATTTCCTAAACTTCTTTGAAAAATTACAGTTTTGTATTTCACACTCAATTCTTTTAATTTACTTGCAATTTATTTCTGTAATCTAATTTTTATGAAATTATTTATCTGTCTTTACCAACCAAACAGTTATATGCATTTATCTATCTACTGTTTTATCTACCTATCACCTTTATATATATTTTATCTGCATGCATGCTAAAATAATTACTGATATGCACATACTTAGGGCGATGTGTACTGACATCTTCATTTACTTTCAAATACATGCAAAAATTACATGGATTTACAGATAGAGGAATGACGGATGAATAGATACATGATAAAACATTAAAATAAAACATTAATGGCAGAATGTAGCAAGTGGGCATATGAATATTCTCTGTAAAATTTTTCCATCTTTTCTTTATGCTTGAAATTTTTTATAATAAAATATTAGGAAGTAATATGCATTAAGTGGCATTGGTAATGATTCTTACCAAAAGATAATGGTAATTTCTGGGTTGTTACTTCAAATTTTTAACAGTCATGAATCATTTTATAAAAATACTATCACTTCTTAGATCTCAGCTTGGTCCTAATGCCTGTGTGTGTGCTCAGTCACTCAGTCACATCTGACTCTTTGCAACCCCATGGACTGCAGCCCACCAGGCAGCTCTGTCCATGGGATTTTCCAGGCAAGAATACTGGAGTGGGTTGCCATTTCCTCTACCAGAGGGTCTTCCCAGCTTAGGGACAGAACCTTCATCTCTTGTGGCTCCTGCATTGGCAGGAAGATTCTTTACCACTGAGCCACCTGGGAAGCCCTTGGTCCCTGTATCTCTGTTTATAAAAGGCTCCTTAGATGATTCCAATGATCAGCTTGACTCAGAAGCTACTGATATTTGCTGCATAAGAAGAACTTTCACTGCCATGAAATCATGATACTAACATGCTTGAAGCATTGTATTCCAAGAAACATTGACAGACATTGCATTAGCTCTGTTTCATTCAAATACTACGATGTCTTATTACAGTCCAAGGTTCACATTCAGGAGTGTCTGCAGGAGGCAGTTCTATTTCAGAGCACCTAGGAAGCAGGGAAAACATTCCTTGGAATCTAGAAGGCAGTGGACATACCTGCAAGAAACGCTCTATTCGACAAGATGAGTGCTCCGGTCCAGCCCCGTCGTACCCGTGGGGAAGGAGGACCACAATGCCGCTCTGGAGGAGCCACTTGGCCTCGCCTGTAAAGCAGCGGTGGGCGTGAGAACCTGCAATGCAGGTGCCAGACCACCCTAGGTGACTGGGCAGGAAGACACCTGTTAGTTTGCTGCTGCTGCTGAGTCGCTTCAGTCGTGTCTGACTCTGTGCGACCCCATAGACGGCAGGCCACCAGGCTCCCCCGTCCCTGGGATTCTCCAGGCAAGAACACTGGAGTGGGTTGCCATTTCCTGCTGCTGGACCCCCTCAAAAGCATTTTCAATGCACGTGCTTTCTCCTTAGGAGGAAAATACAGACAAACCTCCAAGATATTGCAGGTTCCAGCCCAGGACTCTGAAGTAAATTGAGTCGCATGAGTTGTTTGGTTTCCCACTGTGTGTAAAATTCATATTTACACTAAACCACAGTCTAGCAAATGTGCAAGAGCACCGTGACTGAAAAAACCACGCACATACCTTAATCAAAAGAAACTTCTTGCTAAAAACTGCTAACCATCATCTGAGCCTTCAGCAATCAGTCTTTTCACAACAGTGACATCAAAGATCACTGATCACAAATCACCATCCCAAATATACTAATAATGCAAAAGTTTAAAATATGGCAAGTACCAAAATGTGACACAGAGACAAGAAGTGAGCAAATGCCATTGGAAAAATGATATAGACAGACTTGCTCAATGCAGATTGCCAGGTAAAAAAAAAAACGTAGTGACTTTCTCTACAGTCCAGTGGTTAACAATCCCCCTTCCAATGCAGAGGACAAGGGTTCAATCCCTGGTCCAGGAAGATTCCACATGCCTCAGGGCAACTAAGCCCATGTGCCACAACTACTGAGCCCTAGAATCCGAGATCCAAAACAAGAGAAGCAGGCTGTTTAGAAGAGTCTCTGGACATGGCAAAGTCCAGTCTCCTCAAGCCTCTTTTCTTCGTCAGGACCACAAAGTTACAGAGAAGCAACCATGAGAAGGGCCTGAGGTGTGCACACAAAATCCATAAGTGGTTCCCCCAGAAAATGGGGGGAGGGTCTCGGGGGAGACTCAGACTTGCACTTAATATACTTGGAATCTCTACAATGAGCGGGCACTGCTTTTGTAAGTGATGATTAAACCTAGTAAGATGCACAACTTCCAACTCTGAGATACTTGTGTGACCCTGGGCTGTGGGGAGCAGCTTTTCAAGACTGTCATTCATTCTAATCACGCTTCCCTGGTGGCTCAGATAGTAGAGTCCACCTGCAATGCAGGAGACCCAGATTCAATCCCTGGGTTGGGAAGATCCCCTGGAGAAGGGAATGGCAAGCCACTCCAGTTTTCTTGCCTGGAGAATCCCATGGACAGAGGAGCCTAGTGGGGTGTCCACGGGGTCACAAGAGTCGGACATGAATGAGCAACTGACACACACATTCATTCTAATCACAAGTCGTCACTGTGTCACCACTGCCTGCTTGTTATTCATGCTGTAGTTACTCAACACACACCAAGAGCAGACCTGAAAATCAGACCTCTTAGGAGTGGGGCAAGTATAGGCACCATTCCCTAGAGCCAAGCACGCTCCCCGGGAGACACAGCCTTTCTGCTCTCAGAGGCTTACGTGCTCTTCCCAACAGCATATTGAACTGTATGACAGCTGCTATGCCCCAGTGGATGACAGGATGGGCCCTCAGGTAGTGGGGCAAGGGACGCTGTGGCCACAGCTATGTCCCCATTCCATACGCTTGTACCCATGCAGCTGGTGTGATGCGTCCACCAGACACCAACCTCCAGAGATGAACGTGTCAAAGATGATCTGGGCGCCATTGAAGAAATCGCCAAACTGAGCCTCCCAGAGGGGCAGCAGGTTAGGGCTCTCAATGCTCATCCCATACTCAAATCCCAGGACGGCCTCTTCCGACAGTGGGCTGTTGCTGACCTAGCGCAATATTCAAAGTTAACTGATATCATATATCAAATCACAAATCAATAAAAGACATTGATTGGGTAGGGGAAATACTAGACATTTCGGTATCTAGATCACCAATCTAGGTAACTGATCAAGATGGGGATTTTAGACTAATTTAAAGAAAATACGAGTTGCGTGTCCTTTAAGTAATTCCCTGGAATCTTGCTTTGGACAAGTGTATTTTTTTAAAATATTGAATATCAGTAAACCCCATGCTCTCAGACAAATTGCTAGAGTAGGGAAAAAAGATGATACGCCACTAATTGTACCTTAAAGGATAATTCAATAAACTTCATGTGCCAGGCACCACTGGAGAAGGCGATGGCACCCCACTCCAGTCCTCTTGCCTGGAAAATCCCATGGACGGAGGAGCCTGGTGGGCTGCCGTCCATGGGGTCGCTAAGAGTCAGACACAACTGAGCGACTTCACTTTGACTTTTCACTTTCATGCACTGGAGAAGAAAATGGCAACCCACTCCAGTGTTCTTGCCTAGAGAATCCCAGGGATGGGGGAGCCTGGTGGGCTGCCGTCTATGGGGTTGCACAGAGTCAGACACGACTGAAGCGACTTAGCAGCAGCCAGGCACCATGCTAGTTGTTAGAGAAACAAAAATGAAAAGACCCAGGCTCTGCTCTTGAATCTAATGAATCTAACTCAGTGACTGGAAATACATGGTAATAGATAAATTCATCAAGCCTGCTAAGTCCTTGGGAATAAAATAAGCTTATGGAAGTCAGGTTTTTTTTTTTAAGTTGTCAAGAAATGTTGGCCTATTATCCACATCTTTGATTTATTTTAATGAATTCAGCAACAAGCAGGTTATAATGTCAATTTTGCATTGACAAAATGAACATCCATTGGACATTTACCTGAATACAGATAAGTACCTGGAGTGAAACAGCTCTAGTCTACTTGCTAGTCTGTTACTTCCATTCCAAGTGGATCAACCTGCACTGTCTATCCATTTAGCATCCCCTTATTTCAAAAAGTACTGAACCCAAAGTTCAGATGTTACCGACATCTATCGCTAAGAAGTCTGTAGCTACGATCATTGACCTGGGTGTTACACTAGATAATGAAATGTCCTACCTCTAGAAACCCCTTTTGATTAGGGTCCATATGGTTCAGGGGGATATAAGTGTCATCTGTCTTCTGGCAAACAACCATTGCGTGCCTCTGGCTAAAAGTTCCACGGCCCACATCTTGGCCACTCAGACGGACATTAAAACCTTAAGCAAGCAAGAAGGGGAAAAGAAAAATCCAGATTCCCATGAATAACCTAAGTGATAATAAGGCCTGATGACCCTGAATTCTTATACACCAGCTCATCCTGAGAATCACTCTTAAGATAATAGATTATCCTTCTTAAAATGTACCTGTCCTATATTCAAAACTCTGTAGTCAAAGTGAATTGTTTAAGAATGAAGAGTCATCATTTGGCCTACAATTACTAGGGAAAATATCTTTCCAATACAGTCATGCCTGAATCCTGTGTTTCCATAGTCTATTTGCTGATGAAGGTTATTAACATGACTTATACTAAGATTAAACAGTGTTTTCAGGTAAGAAGAGTCACCATGTCCGAGAACCTCTCTAGTCAATAAAAATGATACAATGTAGCTGTAACTCAAAACTGCAGGCATCACGAATGAGAGATGTCATACAACGCATCCCCTATCCGCTGTGCAGCTATACAGAGAAGTCGTACCTTCAGCAAGCAATGAGCCCAATGCAAGAGCTTCTGCCGTGGCCCAGTCTAACTTTGTTCCATCCATCACTTTCTCCACTCGAGACTAAAATTGAACGGGAGGGGAAAAGAAACTTTTAAGAGCTCACATCCTGTTTCACACTGAGTTCAAAAAATGTAATGCAACAATGGTTAAGGCTCCAAAACATAGTATTAAATACAACAGGAGGCGCAGAAGGTAACATGAGAGTAATGACAGCAAGTATATGACGTTTGAAAGCAGGCAAAACAAACAGGCACTCAGGTGAGTGGTTAACCTGGCGGATGGATGAGAGGAGGTATCAGGGAGTTGGCTGAGTGGGGAGAGTGGGGGTGTATGGTGTAAGTAATCTTCTTTCTGTCAGACGGTGAGTACACAGATTTTTTTCATGGTCTCTACACCTATAATAGAAACTTACAAACCAAGCTAGTGTTTTAAAAATAATCCAGAGTTCATCATGCCTTCATCCAAGTTCAAGAAAGATGAAGGCCTGTATCTCCTTGCTTTCCCAGTTTTATAGCTGGAAGTTCCATGTTCCAGGAAACCACCAAGTTGCAGGCAAACCAGAGCAGTGTATGTCAATTTATACTTAACACAAGACAATAGGTAAAACCTCAATATGTTTAAGGATCTAAATGTTACTTTTGGGGACTATGTGTATTGATTTTTATTCATTTTATTTAAGCCATCCCCCTACCTACCCAAAATGAAAGTGTCTTCTGCTCACAGCTCAGAAAAACCAAAATGGGCATTTCTGTGTGGCTGAGTTTTTAATAACGGGCATGTAGTAACTGTATATATAATGTATAAGACATGTTTGGGTTTAAAAAAATAATAATAATAAAATAAAATAAAAATTTTTTTTATGTGGACAATTTTTTAGGTCTTTATTGAATTTGTTATAATATTGCTTCTGTTGTTTATATTCTGGTTTTTTGGCAGTGAGATCTGTGGGACCTTAGCTCTCTGACCAGAGAGGGAACCCCCACCCCCTGCATTGGAAGGCAAATTGGACCATGGCACGTTGGACCACCAGGGAAGTCCCTAGACATTATGAATGAATGAATGAATGACTAAGTGAAGGAAAAATAGAAGTTAGAGGTAGACAAAATCTGAGTTAATTGACAGTCTGTACCAAAACTCAGCTAGGATCAGTTTGTAGAAACTAATGACTCACATTAAACATCTGTCAAGTACATTAGCCAACCAACAAGACCAGACCAACGCCAATTCCTTGGCTGTGAGAGATGGACAAAGAATGCCTGGGGGTGTCTGGGCTCCCCACCTGCACATGCATCTTCAGAAGGTGACTGTGTATCTGGAACTCCTCAGGCACCTCCACAGACTTCTTACCAATAAACTGCAGGAGGTCAAGGGGCACACCTGTGTTCCAGGAAGTAATACAAGCTTCCGGCTGAACCAAGCCTTGCCAGTGGGCCTGCAGGCTCGTGGCAGGGGGCCTGTAGTGGGCCGCATGAGTCAAATGGCCATTTAACTTCACATAATAGGAGGCTTTGATTTCCGACACCTCCTCCTGGGTTGTGAGTCCGTTGGCCATAAGGTACTCTGCATACGTATCAGGGATGCTCTTCCGGGCTCTGTCCGAGGAGGAGGGAAACAAAAATCAATCACGTTTGTAAAAATCAAAAAGAGACAGACACAGTTATTATCAAAGGTATTCTGAAGTGTCGTTGTTATAAAAACGTATGCAGGAAATGTTTTGGGACTAGACAGAGGAGGTGCTTGTATTAATACAATTCACACTGAATCGTTCACTTTAAAACGGTCCATTTTAACTTAGTATATAGCATATGGAATACTGCTCAATGTTATGTGGCCGCCTGGATAGGACAGGAGTTTGGGGAAGAATGGATACATATATATGGATGGCTGAGTCCTTTTGCTGTGCACATGAAACTAACAACATTGTTAACTGGCTATACGCCAATATAAAATAAAAAGTTAAAAAAAAATGGTCCATTTAAGGAATTCTGTGTCAGTCCAGCAGCTAAGACTCCATGCTTCCATTGCAGGGGGTATAAGGGAACTAAGGTCCCATATGCCATGCCAAGCAGCCAAAAAAAAAGATCTATTTTATGTCATGTGACTTTCACACCAATAACTTTGTTTTTTAAAGGTAATGGTGTGTAACCACTTGTTCCAGGCAAGCTAGAGAAAACAAGTTTATCTTTATAGGCTTCTGTCTGCAGTCAGGTAGAAATAATGAGTAGAGGAGGTTTTTTTGCTTGTTTGTTTTTTACCAATTGTTAATTCTGGACAGTTATTTATGAGGCTGACCTACATTATCTACTTATTCTGCATTCTTTTACTTAAAAAAGTTTGAACCAAATTTGCCAACACCTGTTTCAGGTTGCTTGAATAAGCCTGTAACTATTCTGCATCTGGATTTTACAAAAATAGAAATAACCATGCTGCTGCTCTGCATTCCCATAATATTTTACATGACAAAGTCTGGTCACATTGACCACTGTAATCCTTAAAAAAAGTGAAAGGTAGACAGGATATATTCTTAAAATTGGGGTCCTGAGTCACATCATTCGGGTGCTAAGTTCAAAGCTAAATGGACGGACTTCCTCAGTGGTTCAGTGGTTGAGAATCCGCCTTCCAATGCAGGGGACATGGGTTCGATCCCTGGTCTAGGAACCAAGATTCAACATGCCACGGGGAAACTAGAGAGCCCTTGTGCTGCAACAAGAAAAGCCTGTGGGTTGCAAGAAAGACCAGTGCAGCCAAAAGAAAAGGAAAAAAGAAAACTGGGTGATTTAAAAAAAAAAAAGCTCAATGGAGAACTCAGATTTGTTCCTCCAAGGGCAGTCTGCTACCTATGACCAGAAAGGCCCATAAAATGTCACCAAGTTTATTCCTCTGCTTTAATTTATGTCTATGAGGAAATCAAGTAGGAAAGAGGGATCTGTTTTACTTTCTAGCATCTAAAAAGGTAAATCTCAAGACCTGGCTCGGAGAAGGCAATGGCACCCCACTCCAGTACTCTTGCCTAGAAAATCCCATGGACGGAGGAGCCTGGTAGGCTGCCGTCCATGGGGTCGCTAACAGTGGGACACGACTGAGCGACTTCACTTTCACTTTTCACTTTCCTGCATTGGAGAAGGAAATGGCAACCCACTCCAGTGTTCTTGCCTGGAGAATCCCAGGGATGGGGGAGCCTGGTGGGCTGCTGTCTATGGGGTCGCACAGAGTCAGACACGACTGAAGCGACTTAGCAGCAGCGGCAGCAAGACCTGGCTGTTCATTCCTCCCACCTGCTAAGTGAGGCTGTTAAGCTTCCCTTTGTCTCTTCACTGAGGAGACATGTAGAGTTGGAAAAACATGGGGAGCTTTCCTGTGACCCGCAGGGTGATCATCCCAGTGTGCCCAGGGCTGTCCCAGTTTGAGCACTGAGACTGTCACGTCCCAGGCACACTGGGAAAGCTGGTCACCTTCCTGAAGTGAGTCTAATACAAATATTAATGTGAGCACTGCAGGGGAGAGGGCACATGATGGCTCAGCCTCGTACCTGATGATCTGGTACATGCCCGGGTTGGTGAAGAAGGGCTCGTCCAGCTCATTGTGGCCCCACTGCCTGTAGCACAACAAGTCAACAATCACATCTTTCCGGAACTGGCGCTGGTATTCGAACGCCAGTTGTGCGGCCCGCACCACTTCCTCTGGGCTGTCTCCATTGACGTGGATGATGGCGCAGCCCACCAGCTTCCCTGAGGCAGAGAAGACAGAAATGAAGCCAGCCAGTCACCCCATGAACCTACCCCCAAATCCTGTTGCCCGCCTGGGGAGACAGCCCACATTGTAGGGGTAGTTTGGCTTGGGTGTTAAGAACCTTCACTTTGGGATTTCCTTGGAAGCCTAGTGGTTAGGATTCTGGGCTTTCACTGCCAAGGCCAGGTTCAATCCCTGGTCAGGGAACTGATATCCTACAAGTCATACAGTGCAACACCTCCCCACCCACCACCACCAAAAAAAAAAAAAAGAACCTTCACTTTGGAGGCCAGCTGGCAAGAGAGAGTTTCAGACCCAGTATTTGTGTCTGTGTGATCCTGGTAAAGTCATGAATTCCAGTCTCCTAATCTGGGACACTGGAATAATGCTCCTATCTCCCAGTGAGGTCCTAAAGCATCAGTGAGTTAATGCATACAAAGTGCTTAACAGCCTGGTACCTAATAACGGATGTGTGTGTGTTATTATCATTATGACTATTATCTTTCCTCCTGACATAAAAGGGTCTTTAAAAGATGTAGCCTAAGGGGAAAAAAAAGGATTTCTTCAAAGAGTTGGTTGAGAATGAATTTTCAAAATCTCTAACTAATCACAAAAAATTCACATAGATAGTCCCAAATGGCAACCAGGCCAGGCTCTGGATGTAAAAACAGTACAGTTCTCACCATCTGACAGTTCTCCCAACTCTATGAAATAGGGAATGAATAATAAGAAGCCCTGTGTTTCTTTTAATATTGTCAATTTCCACAGGTTAAAATAGGACGCCTTTGCTTCTTCATATCTGATTTCCAACCAGACCCTCTGGCCAGATTTACCGGTTGAACACATCCTTTTTGACTGTGGTCTTGGGTACTCTGAATATCTAAAGACAATTACTCCAGTTGTACTAACTGTGTTGATCTCTGGATTATACCAGATCATTCAACTGGATACATCAGCAATTTGAGATGGGACCCTCTAAGTTCTATTCTTGTCTTATTTCCTGGGATTGAAAGATCACACTCGGACTTTGAAAGGAATATTAACAACACTGTTGGTGACCACTCACCATATCTAATCCCAAAATTAAAATGGGACCAGCAGTGAGGTTCCCTCTTCTGAGTGAACTATAATAGAAGTTTCTCTAGGAATGCCTTATTTGACTCAACATCAGCTCTTCCCTGGGTTACATACCGATGTCACTACAGTATAAGGAAGACCTTCCTCTTTCTGCGGGAGTGGTGTAACCCAGCTGGTTATTGACAATCAAATGGACACTCCCACCAATTCTGAAATGCGGGAGATTAGAGAGCGTAAATGTTTCAGGAACAATCCCTTGACCACAGAAAGAAGCATCACCATGAACCTAGATCATGGGGGAGAGATAAGAAAATGAACGTAAGCGGTGGAGACATTTAGGTTTAGTAACCTACTAGTAACAGCAACAAAAAACAACCATGCTCTCAGCACTCCCTGGTTGCCACATGCCACGTGCATGCTCAGTTGTGTCCGACTCTCTGTGACCCCGTAGACTGTAGCCCACCAGGCTCCTCTGTCCATGGGATTTCCCAGGCAAGAATACTGGAGTATGTCGCCATTTCCTGCTCCAGGGGATCTTCCTGACCCAGGGATTGAACCTGCATCTGCTATGTCTCCTGCATTGGCCGGCAGATCCTTTACCACTGAGCCACCAGGGAAGCCCTGTCCCTGTACCTCTGTTTATAAAAAGCTGCTCCCTCCCCTCCTAAAAGTCTGCTCATTATAGAAGTTCCTAAAGCAGCTCTCAATGATGCTGAATCAGCCCTTTCCCTCTTGCAGCTAAGACCAGCTGACCTATTCCTTCCACCCTACATCATCACCTGTACCCCTGGCCTCTTGCATCCCCATCAACATGGTAGTGTGCACAGCAGCACCAGAGAAGGTAGGGTGATGGGAGACGCAGGAGAATCAGCTCTAGGAAAGCAGTCATGAAAGTGGCCTGCAAGATGCAAGGAACAAAATAACTTCGAACCCTCACTCTTCCCCAGTCAGATTTCCCCCAAAATGAGAGGGTGTCGCTCACATCACCTCCTCCCCGCTAGGTGTGTTGGACACCACTGTGAACATAAAAGAGAATGATTGACAGCAAAGACGGGGGGTGGGGGGCGAGGAGCATATCATACACAAATGAAAGGAGGCTTTGAGGAAAGGGCAAAATACTGTTTTAAGAGAATCTCTGAAACGTGCTCTTCTTCCAAAACTTTCGAAATCTACTAGATCATGATAGCACAAGACCTGACAAGGTCCTACTGTAGAGCACAGGGAACTATATTCAACATCCTGTAATAAACCAGAATGGAAAAGAATTTTTAAAAGAATGTATATATATGTGTATAAATAACTCACTTTGCTATATTGCAGAAATTAACACAATACTGTAAATCAACTACACTTCAATAAAGAACTTAAAAAAAAACTGGGAAATGGAAGGTGATAGAAAGGGGAGTCAATTTTTTTTGGAAAAGTTGAAAGCAAATAATGGGGGAATTGTAGATCCTAGGGGAAAGTATGGGTGCCACTGACTTCATGCTATATAGAAGGCTATTATATCAATAAGGTGTATGTTGTACATATAAAGTTTATGTAATGTTATATAATAAATGTATTTTAATTTAAAAGTTATTAAGTAAAAAAAAAGGGATAATTGGAGAGAATAGCATGGAAACATATACATTACCATATGTAAAATAGATAGCAAGTGAGAATTTACTGTATAAAACAGGGAGCTCAACCCAGTGTTCTCTGACAAGCTAGAGGCGTGGGAGATGGGGCGGGGGGGTTCAGGAGGGAGGGAACATATGTATGTATACCTGTCACTGATTTGTGTTGATGAGTGGGAGAGGTCAATACAATATTGTAGAGCAATTATCCTCCAATAATTGTATTTTGTTCTATATTTCTCAATACTGTAAAATTACAATCTTTGATAATTAAAAAAAAAATAAAGGGAGTTTTGATAAAACAAAAAAGAAAAAAACAAATAAACAAACAAAATGCTCAACAAAAGAATAACATGATCTGAAAAAAAAGGGTAAAATGACCTGATATGGGGAATTACATGGTGGTCCAGTGGTTAGGACTCAGTGCTTTCACTACCGAGGCCTGGGTTCAATCCCTTAGATGGGGAAGCTAAGATCCCAAAAGCCTCTTCGTGTGGCAAAAAAAGTTAATTAATTTGTTCAGTCGCTAAGTCCTGTCCAACTCTTTGTGACCCCATGGACTGCAGCATGCCAGGCTTCCCTGTCCTTCACTATCTCCCCGAGTTTGCTCAAACTCATGTCTATTGAGTTGGTGATGCCATCCAACTGCCTCATCCTCTGTCGTCCCCTTCTCCTCCTGCCCTCAATCTTTCCCAGCATCAGGGTCTTTTCCAATGAGTCAGCTCCTTGCATCACGTGGCCGAAGTACTGGAGTTTCAGCTTCAGCACCAGTCCTTCCAAAGAATATTCAGGGTTGATTTCCTTTAGAAATGACTGGTTTGATCTTGCAGTACATGGGATTCTCAAGAGTCTTCTTCAGCACCACAACTCAAAAGCATCAGTTCTTCGGTGTTCAGCCTTCTTTATGGTCCAACTCTGACATCCATACATGACTACTGGAAAAACCATAGCTTTGACTATACAGAACTTTCTCAGCAAAGTGAAGTCTCTGCTTTTTAATATGCTATCTAGGTTTATCATAGTTTTTCTTCAAGGAGCAAAAGTCTTTTAATTTCGTGACTGCAGTCACTGTCCACATTAATTCTGGAACCCAAGAATATGAAATATGACACTGTTTCCACTTTTTCTCCCATCTATTTGCCATGAAGTGACAGGACCAGATGCCATGATCTTTGTTTTTTTAATGTTGAGTTTTAAGCCAGATTTTTCTCTCTCCTCTTTCATCTTCATCAAGAGGCATTTTAGATCCTCTTCACTTTCTGCCATTAAAGTGGTTACCATCTGCATACTTGAGGTTGTTGATATTTCTCCCAGCAATCTTGATTCCAGCTTGTGAGTTATCCAGTCTGGAATTTTGCACGATGTACTCTGCATATAAGTTAAATATGCAGGGTGACAATATACAATCTTGACATACTCCTTTCCCAATTTTGAACCAGTCCATTGTAATTAATCTGATATGGTAACCACTGTGGCCCTAATTAATAGCAGAAATAAAAGACTTAAATACGTATGAAGAAAGAATCCTTGGAAGGTAACTTTTTTAATGACAGTGAAAATGTCCTTAAAAGAGTAATTTGTATATACAAGTAGAACATTTTAGTTAAGAAAGGAATCCCTGCTTTCCTTGGTGAACTCTCCAGCCCACACCTTCCTCTAGATCAGATCAGATCAGTCGCTCAGTCATATCCAACTCTTTGTGACCCCATGAATCGCAGCACGCCAGGTCTCCCTGTACATCACCAACTCCTGGAGTTCACTCAGACTCACGTCCATCGAGTTAGTGATGCCGTCCAGCCATCTCATCCTCTGTCATCCCCTTCTCCTCCTGCCCCCAATCCCTCCAAGCATCAGAGTCTTTTCCAATGAGTCAACTCTTCACATGAGGTGGCCAAAGTACTGGAGTTTCAGCTTTCGCATCATTCCTTCCAAAGAAATCCCAGGGCTCATCTCCTTCAGAATGGACTGGTTGGATCTCCTTGCAGTCCAAGGGACTCTCAAGAGTCTTCTCCAACACCACAGTTCAAAAGCATCAATTCTTCGGCGCTCAGCCTTCTTCAC
>NW_011494909.1:926271-927326 GCF_000754665.1 Bison bison bison
CATGACCACAGGAAAAACCATAGCCTTGACTAGACGAACCTTTGTTGGCAAAGTAATATCTCTACTTTTGAATATGCTCTCTAGGCTGGTCATAACTTTCCTTCCAAGAAGTAAGTGTCTTTTAATATCATGGCTGCAGTCACCATCTGTAGTGATTTTGGAGCCCAGAAAAATAAAAGTCTGACACTGTTTCCCCATCTATTGCCCATGAAGTGGTGGGACCGGATGCCATGATCTTCATTTTCTGAATGTTGAGCTTTAAGCCAACTTTTTCACTCTCCACTTTCACTTTCATCAAGAGGCTTTTTAGTTCCTCTTCACTTTCTGCCATAAGGGTGGTGTCATCTGCATATCTGAGGTTATTGATATTTCTCCCAGCATTCTTGATTCCAGCTTGTGCTTCTTCCAGCCCAGCGTTTCTCATGATATACTCTGAATAGAAGTTCAATAAGCAGGGTGACAATATACAGCCTTGACGTACTCCTTTTCCTATTTGGAACCAGTCTGTTGTTCCATGTCCAGTTCTAACTGTTGCTCCCTGACCTGCATATAGGTTTCTCAAGAGGGAGGTCAGGTGGTCTGGTATTCCCATCTCTTTCAGAATTTTTCACCGTTTATTGTGATCCACACAGTCAAAGGCTTTGGCATAGTCAATAAAGCAGAAATAGATGATTTTCTGGAACTCTCTTGCTTTTTCCATGATCCATCAGATGTTGGCAATTTGATCTCTGGTTCCTCTGCCTTTTCTAAAACCAGCTTGAACATCAGGAAGTTCACGGTTCACATATTGCTGTAGCCTGGCTTGGAGAATTTTGACCCTTACTTTACTAGCGTGTGAGATGAGTGCAATTGTGTGGTAGTTTGAGCATTCTTTGGCATTGCCTTTCTTTGGGATTGGAATGAAAACTGACCTTTTCCAGTCCTGTGGCCACTGCTGAGTTTTTCAAATTTGCTGGCATATTGAGTGTAGCACTTTCACAGCATCATCTGTCAGGATTTGGAATAGCTCAACTGGAATTCCATCACCTCCCCTAGCTTTGTTCGTAGTGATGCTT
>NW_011494909.1:927784-929737 GCF_000754665.1 Bison bison bison
CCATCTTTGCATGAAATGTTCCTTTGGTATCTCTGATTTTCTTGAAGAGATCCCTAGTCTTTCCCATTCTGTTGTTTTCCTCTATTTCTTTGCATTGATCGCTGAAGAAGGCTTTCTTAGCTCTTCTTGCTATTCTTTGGAACTCTGCATTCAGATGTTTATATCTTTCCTTTTCTCTTATGCTTTTCATTTCTCTTCTTTTCACAGCTATCTGTAAGGCCTCCCCAGACGGCCATTTTGCTTTTTTGCATTTCTTTTCCATGGGGATGGTCTTGATCCCTGTCTCCTGTACGATGTCACGAACCTCATTCCATAGTTCATCAGGCACTCTATCTATCAGATCTAGGCCCTTAAATCTATTTCTCACTTCCACTGTATAATCATAAGGGATTTGATTTAGGTCATACCTGAATGGTCTAGTGGTTTTCCTACTTTCTTCAGTTTAAGTCTGAATTTGGCAATAAGGAGTTCATGATCTGAGCCACAGTCAGCTCCTGGTCTTGTTTTTGCTGACTGTATAGAGCTTCTCCATCTTTGGCTGCAAAGAATATAATCAATCTGATTTCGGTGTTGACCATCTGGTGATGTCCATGTATAGAGTCTTCTCTTGTGTTGTTGGAAAAGGGTGTTTGTTATGACCAGTGCATTTTCTTGGCAAAACTCTATCAGTCTTTGCCCTGCTTCATTCCATATTCCAAGGCCAAATTTGCCTGTTACTCCAGGTGTTTCTTGACTTCCTACTTTTGCATTCCAGTCTCCTATAATGAAAAGGACATCTTTTTTGGGTGTTAGTTCTGGGGTCTACAGAGATGAATGACATTTTGGAGCATCCAAGAACAGTAATAACACACCCTTACATTACCTCCTCAACACTATAAACATTATCTCTATTAACTCATTCATCTACCATGTGTGGGGGGCCAGGGAAAGGAATTTCTACTGTTCCTTTTACAGGTGAGAAAATCAAGGTTCAGAAAGAGTATGCATTTCACAAGGCTAGGACCAAACCTTCTGTGATGCCTCCATTTTTTTCTACTGATTTCTTCACCCTGTCAAACCCATCCCCTGAGTTAAGGAATTTACTGAGTTCTCATTTAACCCTCAGAACATCTGGAAATGTAACACACTTCCATTGACCTCTGAGATCCAGGGAACCAATGGGACAGAATCAAGCAAGAAGGCCAAGCTGTAGACGCTTAACTGTCTGAGCCACCAGGGAAGTCTAAATCACTTCAGTCGTGTCCAGCTCTCTGTGACCCTATGGACCTTGCCCACCAGGCTCCGCTGTCCATGGGATTCTCCAGGCAAGAATCCTGGAATGGGTTGCCAAGCCCTCCTCCAAGGGATCTTTCTGACCCATGTCTCTTATGTCTCCTGCATTGGCAGACGGGTCCTTTACCACTAGTGCCACCTGGGAAGCCTGAAGAGCAAGCTGGAAGGCTGAAAAGCCAGGATCTGAATTCAGCTTTTCATGGTTCCAGAATCCTTGCCATTTCTCACCAGACTACACTGTCAGATCCAGCCCTCAGCCACACGCTGGCCCACACAGGGTCACGGGGTTCCAGGCATCTGAAAACTCCTCACTCTTTGGCCTCCTGGCTGATAGGACTTCTGTGTGGTAATGATGTGAATGATGTAAAAGGAGACCCATAAAGCAAGGAAGAGAGATGGGTGACTCACAGAAGAGGCGCTACTAAGAACATAACGTCTATTCATAACTTGCGTCATTTTATCATGGTCTTAGGGTTCTTGGCGCTAAAGCCATGTGTCATCCGCTAATTTTATTTACTTTCTTAAAGCAAAAATAAACAAATGGGACCTAATTAACCTTAAAAGCTTCTGCACATCAAAGGAAACTATCAGCAAGGTGAAAAGACAGCCTTCAGAATGGGAGAAAATAATAGCAAATGAAGCAACTGACAAACAACTAATCTCAAAAATATACAAGCAACT
>NW_011494909.1:930016-930296 GCF_000754665.1 Bison bison bison
AAATGCTCAACATCACTCATTATCAGAGAAATGCAAATCAAAACCACTATGAGGTACCACTTCACACCAGTCAGAATGGCTGCGATCCAAAAGTCTACAAATAATAAATGCTGGAGAGGGTGTGGAGAAAAGGGGAACCCTCTTACACTGTTGGTGGGAATGCAAACTAATATAGCCACTATGGAGCACAGTGTGGAGATTCCTTAAAAAACTGGAAATAGAACTGCCTTATGATCCAGCAATCCCACTGCTAGGCATACACACTGAGGAAACCAGAAGG
>NW_011494909.1:930396-937713 GCF_000754665.1 Bison bison bison
AGCTATTATACAGAGTGAAGTAAGCCAGAAGGAAAAACATCAATACAGTATACTAACGCATATATATGGAATTTAGAAAGATGGTAACAATAACCCAGTGTACGAGACAGCAAAAGAGACACTGATGTATAGAACAGTCTTATGGACTCTGTGGGAGAGGGAGAGGGTGGGAAGATTTGGGAGAATGGCATTGAAACATGTAAAGTATCATGTAAGAAACGAGTTGCCAGTCCAGGTTCAATGCACGATAATGGATGCTTGGGGCTAGTGCACTGGGACGACCCAGAGGGATGGTATGGGGAGGGAGGAGGGAGGAGGGTTCAGGATGGGGAACACATGTATACCTGTGGTAGATTCATTTTGATATTTGGCAAAACTAATACAATTATGTAAAGTTTAAAAATAAAATAAAATTTAAAAAAAAAAAGAGAGAGAGAAAAGACTCCATGGTGGTGGTGGTTTAGTCACTAAGTCATGTCTGACTCTTGTGACCCCATGGACTGTAGCCTGCCAGGCTCCTCTGTCCACGGGATTCTCCAGGCAAGAATACTGGAGTGGGTTGCCATTTCCTTCTCCAGGGGATCTTCCCAACCCAGGAATTGAACCCAGGTCTCCTGCATTGCAGGCAGATTCTTTACCAACTGAGCTACAAGGGGAGCTCCAAAAACTCCACTGTTGCTCATACGGCTTTGAGGAGTCAGGTCCATAAGCCCGAAGGAATTCTGGAGGCAGCAGAAACCACTCAATCAAATACACAGCCGATAACAAATGACAACACAATCCCACCAGGTCCAGGACTAAGATGAATGACAGACAGCAAAAGTAGCATCTACAGTCTCACCCAGAATGATTTTATAGACTCCAGATTTCAGGTTTCCACAATAAATTAGAATGTTGAACTTGAATGAGGCAAGACACAGGCAGACACAGCAGGGTAAAATGTTTGGGGAACACGAAGTAGACAGAAGAGGGCAGTTTCTCATCAGTTTAAAGAACATGCCACTTTCACCTCTTACTTCAGAAATCAGTCCTAACATCAGCTTAATGTACTGGGAAAAGGAATAACTGAACTATTTTAGAGTCTCACGAATTCAAGTGAAAGGTGAAGAGAATGTATGGCTAACAATGTGAAGATTTCTATTTAGAAATGCTATATCATAATCAAATTCAAATGTGCTTACCTGACAATTTATTTACTAAAAGTTTCTGGCCCATGGAAAATTAACAATAAGATAATGTAGTTATTTTTGCATGCTTAATGGATTCAGCTGTGTCTGACTCTTTGCAACCTTATGGACCATAGCTGGCCAGCCTCCTCTGTCCATGGGATTCTCTAGGCATGCATACTGGAGTGGGTTGCCATGCCCTCCCCTAGGGCATCTTCCTGACTCAGAGATCGAACTTGCATCTGTTATGTCTCCTGCATTGACAGTCAGATTCTTTACCACTAGTGCCACCTGAGAAGCCCCCATTTATTTGTATATGTAGACTAATATTCTACTGTCTTGTAGATTTAACTGTTTTCACTGGGTGTAAAGACCCAGTTATTGATATCCAGGATTAATTATCCTCTAGGCATTAAAGGTTTCATATTAAACGAGTACTTGTAGAAGAAAAACGTGACCCACAATCTACACCTCTAAAATATACCTGTTGGGTTATCAAAGGTGGGGGGCAGAGGAAAGTGAAAGTGAAGTTGCTCAGTCGTGTCCGACTCTTTGGGACCCCATGGACTGTAGCCTATCAGGCTCCTCCGTCCGTGGGATTTTCCAGGCAA
This sequence comes from Bison bison bison, assembly GCF_000754665.1. Classification (NCBI taxonomy): domain Eukaryota; kingdom Metazoa; phylum Chordata; class Mammalia; order Artiodactyla; family Bovidae; genus Bison; species Bison bison. The sequence continues at coordinate 932,174 of NW_011494909.1, forward strand.
GAGTGCTGGAGTGGATTGCCATTTCCTTCTCCAGGGGATCTTCTGACCCAGGAATCGAACCCGGGTTTCCCACATTGCAGGCAGACACTTTACCGTCTGAGCCACCAGGGAAGCTCTAGGGAGGCAGAGGAAGTAATACACTAATCATTTGTCTTGTTTGCCTTAATGCCAAAGACTTTCATTTTAAAGCAAACAAACAAGCAAATAAAATAAATCCAGACTCTTGCAGCCTTGTTAGATAGACAAATACTGTGTGGTTTCCATGAGGGTCACAGTTTCATAGAAGTAATGACATTTCTCCTCTTAGTAGTAGCAGCTATGTCAGTCCATACTCCCTTAATTAATTCATAACTCAAGAAAGGAAAAATACAGTGAAGACCTTCATCTAAAGTCAGTTGCCTTGATGGGGGGGATAAATTGGGAGATCAGGATTGACATACACACACCACTATATATAAAGTAGGTAACTAATAAGAACTTACTGTATCGCACAGGAAACTATTCAATACTTTACGATGATCTACATGAGAATAGAATCTTTTTTAAAAAGTAAATATATGTACATATGTAACTGACTGACTTTGCTGAACAGCAGAAACTAACACAACATTGTAAATCAACTATACTCCAATAAAAAAAATTAACTAGGGACTTCCCTGGTGGTCCAGTGGCTAAGACTCTGTGCTCCCAAAGCTGGGGGGCCTGGGTTCGATCCCTGATCAGGGAACTAGATTCCACATGCTGTAATATGACCCAGCACAGCCAAACAAATAAATAGAAATAAATATATTTTTAATTAGCTAAAAAAATTATTTTTAAAAAGATCAGTCAAAAAATAAAACAGTCAGTTGCCTTGAGATTACTGGTGAGCAGATATTCACATCTGCTATGAATTTATAAAACAACCCCCAAATCTTTTCCCAAAAGTTCATCTTAGTTTCGTCTGGAACATGTGCTGTCTCCTGTCATGACGACTGCGGAATCCTAACCCAAGGCCACAGACACTGAGTCCAGAGCCAAGGTCACCTCTGAAGCTGACTGAGCCCCTTTGTAACCATTGCCAAAAGCCCCCCTGATCATCACCAACAAGCTTCCTGACCCCAAATTACGTAAAAATGCCCACCCCATGCTCACCCTATTATAGCGCCCTAAGAGTCAGACACGACTGAGTGACTTCACTTTTACTTTTCACTTTTATGCACTGGAGAAGGAAATGGCAACCCACTCCAGTGTTCTTGCCTGGAGAATCCCAGGGACGGCAGAGCCTGGTGGGCTGCCACCTACAGGGTCGCACAGAGTCGGACACGACTGAAGTGACTTAGCAGCAGCAGCAACCGATCACCTAATACCATCCTTCCAGCAGGAATTTTCTTTGTCTTGAGGCTATAAAAATTGACTGCTGCTGCTGCTGCTGCTAAGCTGCTAAGTCGCTTCAGTCGTGTCCGACTCTCTGCAACCCCAGAGACGGCAGCTCACCAGGCTCCCCCATCCCTAGGATTCTCCAGGCAAGAACACTGGAGTGGGTTGCCATTTCCTTCTCCAATGCATGAAAGTGAAAAGTGAAAGTGAAGTCACTCAGTCATGTCTGACTCTTCGTGATCCCATGGACTGCAGCCCACCAGGCTCCTCCGTCCATGGGATTTTCCAGGCAAGAGTACTGGAGTGGGGTGCCATTGCCTTCTGCAGCTAAGCCACAAAAGCTGGCTGAGCCAGCTGGCTGTTCTAACAGTGTCCTATTGGCTCTCCCTGGTCTGCCAGGAGGTGCTGGCCAGCCCTGTTCCCAGTGCCCACATTGTCTCTGCTCTTTGATCTTAATAAACTCACTCCTTTCTGCAGTACTCTGGAAATTCTTTTTCAACCCCCATTCAGACTGCGATGACAACTACCAAATTAGACACTTTTTCTTCCCAGTATTCCCAACCTCTGGCCTTACTTCCTGAAGCTCCCAGTACCTGTAAGCAGATGACTTTGTCCCCAGGCTGAGCTGAACTGTCCAGGGAGTAGTCCCCATCCTGCCTGGACTGCTGCCTGCCCCGAGTCTTCCCGACTGCCACAGGGTTCACGGCTTCCAGGTGCGAGGGGTTGGGCAGCATAGTCACATGGAGAGGATGGTGCGCACCGAAGTCCAGGTCAACCGAGGACGTTAGGTGAGACAGGACATCGCCAACGGCTGAAATGTTTTCTGGAAATTCACTTAAGCCTCGCATTTTACGGAACATCAGCTAAGCCGAGTAAACACACAAGAATAAATGGGAAGAGGTGGTTTGTTTAAATCACACAATCTAAAAAAAACTTTATGCACATGTTGTATATATATTGTGACCATGCATTATTTAAAGATAAGCACACACTTGTAACTGCTAGAATGCACGGAGCTATTTGGAGATGTTTATCATCAAATGAAGTTCTAACACGTTAAGACAAGTCCAGCATGATGCAGACAGTAAGATACCTCTGCCTTGCCATAAGCAAAATTTTTTTCTTAAATGCACTTGTTAGAATGCATTTTCCAAAAGAACTAGTATTCTTGTTAAATTAACAGGAATACTTGCTATTATTTGAGTTACTGAATTATTCAAGTATATAAATACATGAATTGCTAACAAGAATTATTCTTATAACTTTTATAATTAAAGGAAAATAAGAACTTCATCCCATTTAGTCACAGGATGACATCCACTACTTAGCTCAAGTGACATCTAAGACACTATTTTGCGATTCTCGGGTTGTAGCATCTATGTAAGTTCTGGTACCATTTTAGTTTCAAAATTGTGAAAAATGTATGGATATTTTGAACATGAAAAGTAACAAAGTGCTATTAAAGATTCTAAATATGTTCTCTTTACAAAATATAATGAGTAATTGATAAATCATTGATTTTTAAAATTAAAAAAAGAAACTATATTTCGCGATTCTCAAAGGACTTCTCTGCATACATTCTGTCACCTCATTTTCATCCTTTTCTATGAGATAGGTGTTACTATCTATTTTAAAAATGAACAAGCTAAAAGACTAAAAATACAGTTGCCATACAACCCAGCAATCCACTCCTGGGCATATATCCGTCATATAAAACTCTAATTAGTACAAGCACCCCAGGGTCCACCAGCAGCACTATTTACAATACCCAACACATGGAAAGGACCTAAGTGTCCATTGATGGACAATGGATAAAGAAAATATGGTATGTATATAATGGAATACTGCTGCTCCTAAGTCACTTCAGTCGTGTCCGACTCTGTGCGACCCCATAGACGGCAGCCCACCAGGCTCCACCATCCCTGGGATTCTCCAGGCAAGAACACTGAAGTGGGTTGCCATTTCCTTCTCCAATGCATGAGAAGTGAAAAGTGAAAGTGAAGTCACTCAGTACTCAGCCACAAAATAGAATGAAATAATGCCATTCACAGCAACATGGATAGACCTAGAGATTATCATACTAAGTGAAGTAAATCAGACAGAAAATGACAAAAGACTTGTGTGTGCAATCTAAAGAAATGATATAGGAAATCCCTGGTGGTCCAGTGGTTAGGATTCTGCACTTTCACTCCCGATGGCCTAGGCTCAATCTCTTGTCGGGTAACTAAAATCCCACAAGTTGAGCAATGCAGACAAAAAAAAAAGGAGAACTTATTTACAAAACAGAAACAGATGCACAGACATAGAAAACAATCTTATGGTTACTAAAGAGGAAGAGGAGGGATAAATTAGGAGTTTGAGAATTAAAAAAAAAAAAAAGGATGAGCAAGAAAAATTACTTGGCTACAAAGGTTAAAAGATTCTTGGTTACAAAGCTGGGTCTCAAATCAAACTATCTACCAAGGACGGTATGTTATGCTCAATTGGCCAAATGGTTTAAATGACCCAAAAGCTTCTTATTGCCCTCACTGCAAATAGGAACATACAAATTCACAGGATAGGAAGAAATGTGATTTTCACAAGCTTCACTTCAGTTCAGTTCAGTCGCTCAGTTGTATCTGACTCTTAGCGACCCATGGACTGCAGCATGCCAGGCTTCCCTGTCCCTCACCAACTCCTGAAGCTTGCTCAAATCATGTCCATCGAGTCAGTGATGCCATCCCACCACCTCATCCTCTGTTGGCCCCTTCTCCTCTTGCCTTCAATCTTTCCCGGCATCAGGGTCTTTACCAATGAGTCAGTTCTTCACATCAGCTGGCCAGAGTGTTGGAGCTTCAGCTTCAGCATCAGTCCTTCCAATGAATATTCAGGATTGACTTCCTTTAGGATTAACTGCTTTGATCTCCTTGCAGTCCAAGGGACTCTCAAGAGTCTTCTCCAACACCACAGTTCAAAACCATCAATTCTTCGGCACTCAACTTTCTTTAAGGTCCAACTCTCACATCCATCTATTACTACTGGAAAAACCATAGCTTCGATTAGACAGACCTTTGTTGGCAAAGTAATGTCCCTGCTTTTTAATATGCTGTCTAGGTCGATCATAATTTTTATTCCAAGGAGCAAGGGTCTTTTAATCTCATGGCTGCAGTCACCATCTGCAGTGACTTTGGAGCCCAAAACAATAAAGTCTGTCACTGTTTCCATTGTTTTCCCGTCTATTTGCCATGAAGTGATGGGACTAGATGCCATGATCTTAGTTTTTTGAATGTTTAGGTTCAAGCCAGCTTTTTCACTCTCCTCTTTCACTTTCATCAAAAGACTCTTTAATTCTTCTTCAATTTCTGCCATGAGGGTGGTGTCATCTGCATATCTGAGGTTGATAAGTCTCCTGGAATTCTTGATTCCAGCTTGTGCTTCCTCCAGTCCAGCGTTTCACATGATGTACTCTGCATATAAGTTAATTCACAGAGCTAGAACAAATAATTTCACAATTTGTATGGAAATACAAAAAACCTCGAATAGCCAAAGCGATCTTGAGAAAGAAGAATGGAACTAGAGGAATCAACCTACCTGACTTCAGGCTCTACTACAAAGCCACAGTTATCAAGACAGTATGGTACTGGCACAAAGACAGAAATATAGATCAATGGAACAAAATAGAAAGCCCAGAGATAAATCCACGCACATATGGACACCTTATCTTTGACAAAGGAGGCAAGAATATACAATGGATTAAAGACAATCTCTTTAACAAGTGGTGCTGGGAAAACTGGTCAACCACTTGTAAAAGAATGAAACTAGAACACTTTCTAACACCATACACAAAAATAAACTCAAAATGGATTAAAGATCTAAACATAAAACCAGAAACTATAAAACTCCTAGAGGAGAACATAGGCAAAACACTCTCTGACATACATCACAGCAGGATCCTCTATGACCCACCTCCCAGAATATCGGAAATAAAAGCAAAAATAAACAAATGGGACCTAATTAACCTTAAAAGCTTCTGCACATCAAAGGAAACTATCAGCAAGGTGAAAAAACAGCCTTCAGAATGGGAGAAAATAATAGCAAATGAAGCAACTGACAAACAACTAATCTCAAAAATATACAAGCAACTCCTACAGCTCAACTCCAGAAAAATAAATGACCCAATCAAAAAATGGGCCAAAGAACTA
>NW_011494909.1:937813-938594 GCF_000754665.1 Bison bison bison
TTATCAGAGAAATGCAAATCAAGACCACTATGAGGTACCATTTCACACCAGTCAGAATGGCTGCGATCCAAAAGTCTACAAATAATAAATGTTGGAGAGGGTGTGGAGAAAAGGGAACCCTCTTACACTGTTGGTGGGAATGCAAACTAGTACAGCCCCTATGGAGCACAGTGTGGAGATTCCTTAAAAAACTGGAAATAGAACTGCCTTATGATCCAGCGATCCCACTGCTGAGCATACACACTGAGGAAACCAGAAGGGAAAGAGACACGTGTACCCCAGTGTTCATCGCAGCACTGTTTATAATAGCCAGGACATGGAAGCAACCTAGATGTCCATCAGCAGATGAATGGATAAGAAAGCTGTGGTACATATATACAATAGAGTATTACTCAGCCATTAAAAAGAATTCATTTGAATCAGTTCTAATGAGGTGGATGAAACTGGAGCCTATTATACAGAGTGAAGTAAGCCAGAAAGAAAAACACCAATACAGTATACTAACGCATATATATGGAATTTAGAAAGATGGTAACAATAACCCTGTATACGAGACAGCAAAAGAGACACTGATGTATAGAACAGTCTTATGGACTCTGTGGGAGAGGGAGAGGGTGGGAAGATTTGGGAGAATGGCATTGAAACATGTAAAATATCATGTATGAAACGAGATGCCAGTCCAGGTTCAATGCACGATACTGGATGCTTGGGGCTAGTGCACTGGGACGACCCAGAGGGATGGTATGGGGAGGGAGGAGGGAGGAGGGTTCAGGATGGGGAG